>NC_035178.2:30631770-30727754 GCF_001659605.2 Manihot esculenta | reverse complement strand
CTGAAGGGAGCTGAGTTTCTGCCATTCGGAGAAACTCAGGTTCGGCAGCCGAAGGGACTTTCGGCCGCCGAACCCCCTTGTAGGCAGGCCTTTCGGCTGCCGAAGGTGCCGCCGAACGTGATGAGTTTCGTCTCTGTCTGGGAGTTTCGGCCGCCGAAGGTGCCGCCGAACCTGCCTGACTTTCGGCTCTGGAGGGACTTTCGGCCGCCGAACCTGCCGCCGAAAGTGCCCTGTTCAGCCATTTCTTGCATGTTTTTATGTGATGTTTTCATGATGTTATAGAGGGTTTTTGGGGAGTATATTAGAGTTATGTTCATGTATGTTTGGTCCCTCATTGGAGTCCACCTGTGTAGGTTCGGACCCGAGGAACCGAGGACCCCAGCAGTGAGCCAGCTGCACCAGAGTTTGTCAGAGCTAGCCAGAGGTGAGTGGAATAAACCTTATGTTTTAAAAATAAACGAAATATGAATTTTGAGCATGATCCATGCATCATGAATGCCATGAGATATAGTAGGTTGCTTGCATTAGTATTCACGAATATGTTGCATTGCATTTATGATGATTGATGTGGATTGGTTATTGGATGACCCTTTAGTCCTCATATGATATGATGATGTTATGGCATGATATGGTATGGAAGTCCAGGTTGTACCCATTCTACGTCCCTGGCACGATGTAAGAGGAAGTCCAGGTTGTACCCATTCTACGTCCCTGGCACAGTTGGACTGTATGATATGTTATGTTAAGGGAAAGACCGGTTGTACCCATTCTACGTCCCGGCACAGTTGGACTATGTAGAGGACTATTGGTGACAATACCATCCGAGATGTGATTTGTTGTGATGTGTTGCATTACATAATGGCATGAGATTTTAAATACATGTTTTCCCTATTCTGCTCACTGGGCTTTGTAGCTCACCCCTCTCCCCTAACCCCAGATGTGCAGGTACAGGGTAGACCAGGAGGTTAGCCAGAGTTTTGAAGTATGTGTATGTAATAGTTAGATGGTGGACATGACAATTGTAATATGATGTAATGTAAGAGATTACAGTACGTATGTAATAAGGTATATTGAGGTTATAGATGTGCTTGACCCTATGAGTATTGTAATCCCTTGTTGATGCATGATCTTAGATATTTGATGATACAGATATTAGCCAACTCATCTCATGATATTTTGCCCATTGGGGCATTGTTGAGATCCTACAGAGGGATCATAGTTATGTTTATGACTATGCACAGTATATGTTCAGGTTGAGTTGGATGTTGAAGGAAAAAGGTTTAAAAATTTTTATGCATGTTGTTGATCATGTATGGGATTATACAGGTTTACAGGTTTTATGTTTGGCTTGCTACGGGTCCCGGCGGCCTTAAGTCGACCCGGATCCTAGCGCCGGTAGCGGTCCGATTTTCGGGTCGTTACAGAATGGTATCAGAGCCCTAGGTTCATATGGTCGGACCTAGAGTGTCGGGCTCATAGATGTTATAGAAGGTCAAGCACAATAGGAAGATCATGTCCACTAGGATAGGATGTGGAGTCCTGTCTTGCCATGATGATATGCTATGCTATATGACGTATATGTGATGAGGGTTCATGTGTGCCCACATGAACCATATGATGCTAATGCTTGTATGATGTGTACTGCTTTTCAGAAAACAGGATGAGAGGAACTCGTCGATCTGCACGATTGACTGGAGTGCCACCTGAGGATGAGGGCACGAGCGCCCGTCCTCCTACATTGCCTAGGGCAATGTCTTGTAGAGCCAACAGAGAAAGAGTGTCAAGGGACCCTAGAAGGTCTTTTGATGCTAGCAGAAGGGGGACAGATAGAGGAGGAAGTTCTTCGGATGTGAGGGAGGTTATGGAAGAGGATCAGAGGAGGGATGGGAACCTGGATGTGAGCATGGAGGAAGAAGGGACAGGGGAGTCTCAGGGAGGCGTTCAGGCCTCGGGGTATGGTTTTCCACCCCATTATCCACCCTTCCCACAGGGTTCAGGGTATCCGATGGGAGGTACATCGGATTACTCCAGCTTTAACCCCTACCCTACCTACATGCCCTATCCACCTTTCTATCCACCCTACACACAGTACCCAGCATATCCACCCTCACCTTTCTATCCAAACCCGGCAAACCCCACCTCGGGGAATGCTGCACCTCCACCTCCACCACCTACAGAACCAGCAGCCCCAGTTACTCAACCTCCTAGACCTAGCTCAGCTGATGGGAGCAAGGTAAAGATGACAGATTACCTCAAGCTAGATGCTCCCAAATACAAGTCAGGGGATGATCCCTTTGAGTATCTGAGAGTGGTAAAGACAATAACTGATGAGCTAGGGGCAAGTGACAGCAGGGCCATTCAGATGGCAGGGTTCACTTTAAAGTGCAAGAAGGCACGGGAATGGTTCAAGTGTTATGTGGACCCGAGACTAGACGGTATGACATGGGAAGAATTTGCGAATGAGTTCGCTGGATGGGCTTTTCCAGACAGTTCTAGAGAACTGAAGATGATTGAGTTTGAGCAACTGAGGCAGTCAGAGCACATGGGTGTAGAGGAGTTCACGGATAAATTCTTGGAGCTATTGCCTTTTTCAGGGCAAGCTCTAGATACAGATACGAAGAAAGCCAAGAAATATGTTATGAAGCTGCATTCCAGGTACTCCTCGTTGGTTCAGTCAGCTGAGAGAGAAAGTTTCCACACTGTGGTGGATATGGCTCGAAGAATGGAAGCAAGTGCTATAGTTGAGGGGTCAGTGAAGCAGTCAATGACCCAGTCTTCAGGGGTTAAGACCCCAGGCAGAGGAGGACCAGGGTTCTCTTCTCAGAGCTCAGGAAAGAAGAGGTAGGATAACACCACCAGGAAGCCGAAGAAGAATAAGTTTTGGAACAAGTTGAAATCCGGTCTGGGATTTGGCGGTGGCTCGAGCTCAGGCTCAGATGGTACAGAATGCCAGAGATGTGGAAGACCACACAGGGGAGTGTGTCGAGCTGGGACTAACACATGTTTCAGATGTGGACAGGAGGGACACATGGCTCGGGATTGTCCTAGAGCACCTTTCATGGGCCAGCCCCAGCAGACAGCTTCTAGTAGTGTGGCACAGCCAGCAGTTCCAGCCACGACTCAGGGCAGTGGCAGAGGTAGAGGGAGAGGGACAGCCTCTTCTTCTGGTTCCCGAGGTGAAGGTCCATCAGCTCCAGCCAGGATCTTCACCATGACTCAGCAGGAGGCTAACACATCCAACACCGTGGTGTCAGGTAATCTCGTCATTGGGTGTTCTGATGTGTATGCATTAATGGACTCGGGTGCATCTCATTCATTTATTGCTCTGAGAGCCGTTGAGAGGTTGGGTCTGGTAGTCTCTGGGTTAGACTGTCCCCTATGGGTCAGTGGACCCAAGTGTGACCCGTCAGTGGCAGTGTCAGTCTACCAGTACAGTCCAGTTTTTATTGAGGGAAGATGCCTCTCCGCCGACCTTGTGGTTCTAGATTTGACAGACTTTGACGTCATTCTAGGGATGGATTGGCTATCTACCCATGGTGCTACCTTGGACTGCAGGGACAAGGTAGTCAGGTTCAGAGATCAGAACGGGTCAGAGGTCGTCTTCAGAGGAGACAAGAGGGGCACACCTAGAGGTCTGATATCAGCTCTTCAGGCTCGTAGGTTGCTTAGGAAGGGATGTCAGGGGTACTTAGCTCATGTGAGAGAGCTAGACAGTCAGGTCAGGGAGCCGGCCTCGGTGCCAGTTGTCAGAGAGTTTCAGGATGTCTTTCCTGATGAGCTTCCAGGTTTACCACCTGCTAGGGAGATAGAGTTCGAGATAGAGTTGGTGCCTGGAACTAGACCGATCTCTATCCCTCCCTACAGGATGGCCCCAGCCGAGTTAAAGGAGTTGAAGGAACAGTTGCAAGAGCTGGTAGAAAAGGGTTTCATCCGACAGAGTACCTCACCTTGGGGTGCTCCGGTCTTGTTTGTGAGGAAGAAGGATGGATCCCTTAGACTTTGTATCGACTACAGGCAGTTGAACAAAGTCACTACCAAAAATAGGTACCCTTTGCCAAGGATCGATGATCTATTTGACCAGCTAACCGGAGCAGGTTGTTTCTCCAAAATAGATCTGAGATCGGGGTACCATCAGCTAAGGATCAGAGATGAGGATGTGCCAAAGACGGCTTTCAGGACCAGATATGGGCATTTTGAGTTTCTTGTAATGCCGTTCGGGTTAACCAACGCCCCTGCAGCATTCATGGATCTCATGAACAGAGTATTTAGCCAATACCTGGATCACTTCGTTATTGTCTTTATAGATGATATCTTAGTGTATTCCAGGAATGCAGAGGAGCATGCCCATCATCTGCGCTTGGTCTTGCAGACCTTAAGGGAACATGGCTTGTATGCCAAGTTCTCTAAGTGTGAGTTCTGGCTGAGGAGCATTTTGTTCTTGGGGCATGTAGTGTCAGAGAATGGGATTGAGGTAGACCCCAAGAAGACAGAAACTGTGGCTAACTGGCCTAGACCCACTTCAGTGACAGAGATTAGAAGTTTCTTGGGTTTGGCAGGTTACTACAGGAGGTTCGTTCAAGACTTCTCAAAGATAGCAGCTCCTCTGACCAGACTAACCAGGAAGAATCAGAAATTTCTGTGGACCGACCAGTGCGAAGAGAGTTTTGAAGAGCTTAAGAAGAGGTTGACTTCAGCACCAGTTTTAGCTCTGCCATCTGGTGATGAGGACTTTACAGTCTTTTGTGATGCGTCCCGTGTGGGACTGGGTTGTGTACTGATGCAGAATGAGAGGATTGCTTATGCTTCTAGGCAGCTGAAGAAGCATGAGTTGAATTACCCCACACATGACCTAGAGATGGCAGCAGTAATCTTTGCGCTCAAGATGTGGAGGCACTACCTCTATGGGGTAAAATGTGAGATCTTTACAGATCATAAGAGCCTGCAGTACATCTTGAGTCAAAGAGATCTGAATCTGAGACAGAGGAGATGGGTAGAGCTGCTGAGTGACTACGATTGTAAAATTCAGTATCATCCGGGTAAGGCGAATGTCGTGGCAGACGCCCTAAGCCGGAAGTCACTAGGTAGTTTATCCCACATATCGGTAGAGAGGAGGCCAGTGGTGAAGGAGTTCTACAAGCTTATTGAGGAAGGTCTACAGATGGAGTTGTCTGGTACAGGTGCCTTGGTGGCCCAGATGAGAGTAGCACCCGTGTTTCTGGAGCAGGTGGCTCAGAAACAGCATGAGGACCCAGAGTTAGTGAAGATTGCCAGGACTGTTCAGTCAGGCAATGGTAGTGAGTTCAGATTCGACAGCAAGGGGATCCTCCGCTATGGGAGTAGACTATGTGTACCAGATGACATCGGGCTAAAAGGAGACATTATGAGAGAGGCTCATAATGCAAAATACAGCGTTCACCCCGGAGCCACCAAGATGTATCAAGATCTAAAGAAGATTTATTGGTGGCCAGCTATGAAGAAAGAAGTGGCACAGTTCGTGTCAGCCTGCGAAGTGTGTCAGAGGGTGAAGCTGGAACATCAGAAGCCGGCTGGAATGCTTAACCCGCTACCTATTCCAGAATGGAAATGGGAAAATATAGCTATGGACTTCGTAGTGGGGTTACCGGCGACGTCCAACAGATTGGACTCCATATGGGTGATTGTGGACAGACTCACCAAATCTGCTCACTTCATCCCTGTCAGGAGTGGCTACTCTGTGGACAAGTTGGCGCAGGTGTATGTAGATGAGATAGTCAGACTGCATGGGGTTCCTGTTTCTATAGTGTCAGATAGAGGGCCCCAGTTCACCTCCAGGTTTTGGCGGAGTCTGCAGAATGCCATGGGTACTAGGTTGAATTTCAGTACTGCCTTCCACCCCCAGACTGACGGACAGTCAGAAAGGACCATCCAGACTATCGAAGATATGCTCAGAATGTGTGTGCTGGACTTTGGCGGTTCTTGGAGGCAGCATCTACCTTTGGTAGAGTTTGCCTACAACAACAGCCATCATGCTAGCATCGGGATGGCTCCATATGAAGCTTTGTACGGAAGGAAGTGCAGATCACCTGTTTGCTGGGAGGAAGTTGGAGAAAAGGCCTTAGCAGGGCCTGAACTAGTAGAGATTACCAGCAGGGTGGTACCCATAATCAGAGAGAGGATCAAGACTGCTCAGAGCAGACAGAAGAGCTATGCAGACGTCCGCAGGAGACAGTTAGAGTTTCAGGAGGGGGATCTGGTATTGCTCAAGGTGTCTCCAATGAAGGGAGTGGTTCGCTTCGGGAAGACAGGTAAACTAGCCCCACGATACATCGGACCCTTTGAAATCTTGCAAAAGATTGGGAATGTGTCGTACAAGCTGGATCTACCTGCTTCAATGGAAAGAATCCATCTGGTTTTCCATGTTTCTATGTTGAGGAAATTTGTGTCAGATCCGAGCAAGGTTCTTAGTGAGCCTGATGTGGAGGTCCAAGAGGATCTCACCTATGTTGAGCAGCCAGTGCGGATCATAGACACCCAGATCAGAAAGCTAAGAAACAAGGAAATCCCGATGGTGAAAGTCCTATGGAACCACCACAATATGGAAGAGTGCACTTGGGAGACACGGGAGTCTATGCTCCAGCAGTACCCTCATCTCTTTTAAGGTTAGATCTCTTTGTGTTTATGTGCTATGTATGTATGTATGTTATGTTGTTTTGCCATGCTATGTGTGCTAGTTGAGGTACATTCGGGGACGAATGTTCTTAAGGGGGGGAGAATGTAATACCCGACTAGACTCCGGTATCGGAATTTCCTACCGTCCGGTGGAATCTCGGATGTCGGAAACCTCTAGAAGGGTAAAAGCATGTTTTATGAAATGTTTTCATGTTTTTAATGGTTTTAAGTATGAGATTAAATGAGTTTTTGCATGAAAAATCTTTGGAGGAAAACCCAGGTTCGGCCGCCGAAAGTAAAGTTCGGCCGCCGAACATACATGCGTTTTGGAGGCACGTTAGGCCCCCGAAAGCATGAGCGAGGGAAGTTCAGGTTCGGCCGCCGAAAGTCAAGTTCGGCCGCCGAAAGTCAAGTTCGGCCGCCGAACATGGCATGCATGCGGAGGCAAGTTCGGCCCCCGAACGTGGCCTGGCCAGCCACTATAAAAGGGTCACTTAGCCGAAATGGGCGAGCTTTCTCCCATTTTCGGCCACAACTAGCTTCCGACCTCCCTCTTCCAAATCTAGTGTTTTTCCTTCAAATCCCCACCATTTTTCTTGAGTTTTGAGCTTGCATTGAAGGTTTTGAACTTTTGAAACAAGTTTTGGAGCTTTGGGAACTCAAGAGCTCATTTTCGTGGATCTCCAAGTTTAGGTCGTCTCCCTCTCGATCTTCAAGAGGTAAGAGCCGATCTTAAGGTCCTTATGTGTTTTAAGTAAGTTTTAAGTGATTTTATGGGGTAGAATGGCATGTATAGGGTTGTATGAGTTTTTAAGTAAATGTTAGGTTTTATGGGATTTTTGAACAATGTGGCATGTTTGAGTATGTTTGAAGTGTTGTAGTTGGGGTATATGTTTGTTTGAGGCCCCTAGGAGCTTGTATGCATGTTTTTGATTGAGTTTATGCATGATTTGAGCTTGGGAGACGAAATGTGCTGAAGGGAGCTGAGTTTCTGCCATTCGGGAGAAACTCAGGTTCGGCCGCCGAAGGGACTTTCGGCCGCCGAACCCCTTTGTGGAGGCAGGCCTTTCGGCTGCCGAAGGTGCCGCCGAATGTGCATGAGTTTCGTCTCTGTCCGGGAGTTTCGGCCGCCGAAGGTGCCGCCGAACCTGCCTGACTTTCGGCTCTGGAGGGACTTTCGGCCGCCGAACCTGCCGCCGAAAGTGCCCTGTTCAGCCATTTCTTGCATGTTTTTATGTGATGTTTTCATGATGTTATAGAGGGTTTTTGGGGAGTATATTAGAGTTATGTTCATGTATGTTTGGTCCCTCATTGGAGTCCACCTGTGTAGGTTCGGACCCGAGGAACCGAGGACCCCAGCAGTGAGCCAGCTGTACCAGAGTTTGTTAGAGCTAGCCAGAGGTGAGTGGAATAAACCTTAAGTTTTAAAATAAACGAAATATGAATTTTGAGCATGATCCATGCATCATGAATGCCATGAGATATAGTAGGTTGCTTGCATTAGTATTCACGAATATGTTGCATTGCATTTATGATGATTGATGTGGATTGGTTATTGGATGACCCTTTAGTCCTCATATGATATGATGATGTTATGGCATGATATGGTATGGAAGTCCAGGTTGTACCCATTCTACGTCCCTGGCACGATGTAAGAGGAAGTCCAGGTTGTACCCATTCTACGTCCCTGGCACAGTTGGACTGTATGATATGTTATGTTAAGGGAAAGACCGGTTGTACCCATTCTACGTCCCGGCACAGTTGGACTATGTAGAGGACTATTGGTGACAATACCATCCGAGATGTGATTTGTTGTGATGTGTTGCATTACATAATGGCATGAGATTTTAAATACATGTTTTCCCTATTCTGCTCACTGGGCTTTGTAGCTCACCCCTCTCCCCTAACCCCAGATGTGCAGGTACAGGGTAGACCAGGAGGTTAGCCAGAGTTTTGAAGTATGTGTATGTAATAGTTAGATGGTGGACATGACAATTGTAATATGATGTAATGTAAGAGATTACAGTACGTATGTAATAAGGTATATTGAGGTTATAGATGTGCTTGACCCTATGAGTATTGTAATCCCTTGTTGATGCATGATCTTAGATATTTGATGATACAGATATTAGCCAACTCATCTCATGATATTTTGCCCATTGGGGCATTGTTGAGATCCTACAGAGGGATCATAGTTATGTTTATGACTATGCACAGTATATGTTCAGGTTGAGTTGGATGTTGAAGGAAAAAGGTTTAAAAATTTTTATGCATGTTGTTGATCATGTATGGGATTATACAGGTTTACAGGTTTTATGTTTGGCTTGCTACGGGTCCCGGCGGCCTTAAGTCGACCCGGATCCTAGCGCCGGTAGCGGTCCGATTTTCGGGTCGTTACAATACTGCTCTCAAGTTTTAAAAACTCAGAATATTGCATATAACTCCTGCTCATAAGTGGACCACTTCTTCCTAGCTTTAAATTTCTCACTAAAGAAAGCAATAGGCCTTTTAGACTATGACAACACTCCCCTAATCCCAACTCCACAAGTATCACATTTAACCTCAAATAATTTATCAAAATCGGATAGAGCAAGAATACTGGCAGAAGTAAGCTTATCTTTAATCTCCTCAAAGCTCTTGTTGGCAATGTCAGTCCAAGTAAATTTTTACACTCTCTCTTTCTTCAAGCAATCTGTGATAGGGGCAATGATGCTACTAAAATTTTTGATAAACCGTTGATAAAAAGTAGCAAGGCCATAAAAGCTGCGAACTTCAGAAATAGTTTTGGGGATGGGCCAATTCCGTATTGCTTCTACCTTCTTCTCATCAACATGTATCCCTTCTACACTAACAATGAATCCCAAGAAGAAAATGCACTCTGTCATATAAATGCACTTTTTTAAGATTAATAACCAGCTCACTTTCTTGCAAGGCTGTCATAACTTAACGAAGATGCTGTAAATGTTCTTCTTCACTATGACCAAAAATTAAGATGTCATCAAAATAAACAACCACAAATTTACGTAAGAAAGGACATAAAACCTAGTTCATAAGTCGCATAAAGGTGCTAGGTGCATTCGTCAAACCAAAGGGTATAACCAACTACTCATACAAGCCTTCCTTAGTCTTGAAGGCTATCTTCCATTCATCTCCCTCCTTAATCCAAACTTGGCGATAACCGCTTTTAAGGTCGATCTTAAAGAATACTTTAGATTCGGATAGCTGATCCAGCATGTCATCCAGTCGTGGAATAGGAAATCAATACTGAACTGTAATTTTATTGATGGCTTTGCTATCCACACACATTCTCTAAGTCCCATCTTTCTTTAGAACTAATAGGGCAGGTACTCCGCAGGAGCTAATGCTCTCCCGAATATGCCCCTTCTTCAATAATTCTTCAATCTATTTTTGAAGGATTTCACTCTCCTTTGGACTCATTTTGTAATGCGGCAGATTCGGTAATTTTGATCAAGAGATGAGATCAATCTGGTGCTGGATATACCACAAAGGTGGGAGTTTGGAGGACTCCTCCACTATTGTGGGAAACTCCTTCAGCAGTTCTTTGATAGGTGGTGGTAAAGATGGTGCATACTCAGCTGTGTCTGTTGCTCTCACCAATAAAGCCAGCGTGCCTCCAAATTTCTCAACTGTGCCTAATAGCCTTTGCACTCCCGTGGAAACAGTAACAGCATTCTTCCCTTCCACTTTAGAATGTTTCGCAGAACCAGAAGGCAAAATAGTAATCTTCTTTTGATTCCATATGAACATGTATGAATTCTCCTTCCCCTTATACAAAGCATTAACATCGAACTGCCAAGGGCGACCTAGCAAAATTCAACAGCAATCCATATCCACAGCAATCCATATCCATAACATCACAATTAACAGGTTTAGTGTAAGATTTACCGATCGAGATAGGCACACTGCAGATTTTGTTGACCTCAATTGTCGGACCTTCCTTAATTCATCCAACATTGTATGGCAAAGGGTGCGGCTGTATAGGCAACTGCAATTTTTCCACCAATTAATTAGCTATCAGATTCTCACAACTGCAACTATCTATAATTAGCCTGCAAATTGCCTCTGCTACTCGACACTTTGCTTGGAAAATCTTCCTCCTTTGCGTCTCATCCTCCTGTTTTGTCGAGCATAAGATTTTCTTGACCACATAGGTGACCTCTTCATCTTCAGAACCAACAATAGATCTGTCATCATCATCCACTTCCTCCTCAGATTCAGCCACCTGCTCAACAACATTAACCTATCGGCGATCATTATTAACTCCTCTACATTCTGGACAATTATTCGATTGATGACTAAGTTGCCTACAGCGGTAACATATGTCTTCCATTGGCTTCTAATAAGGATTGATTCTGCCTCCTTTGTGTGCTGTAGTGGTGACTGCTTTTCCCTTATTGTCTTTCCTTTCTTCCATAGTATTCTAAGGATTGCCAGAATTTACAATCTTAGAAGGATGCCCGCTGTAATTGCCTTTATTCTGCTGCGTCCTTATCGAACAAGAATTTTGTAATTAAAATTTCGATTATACTGCTATCATGGCTGTCAATCAACACGCTCTTCTGCCCTTTCGGCCGTCTCAATGGCATCTGCCAAAATGAAAATCGCAGCTACTCCTATCATACAACGAATTTCGTGATTCAGGCCCCTCTGATAATGCGAAACCTGCTGGGTTTCATTCTCATAGTTTTCACACCTCGCCTGCAACCTTAAAAACTCCTTAGTATATTCATCCACCCTTCGATTCCCCTGTACACAGTCATGATACCGGTTATACAAAACCTGAGCGTGATCGCTAGGCAAGAACCACTATTCAATCATCTGTTTCATCAACACCCACTTTCGTTTGGGTTCCAGCCTTTTCCTATAGCGTTCATTTTGAACTGAGTTCCACCAGGCTACTGCACCCCCCTTTAACTTATAGACCACAATCGAAACTTTGCGATCCTCTTTCACGTTCATAATTTCAAAAAAACGTTCAACCTCTGCCAGCTAATCAAGAACAGATTCCACGTCTAATGAACCAGAAAAGTTTTGAAGGTCTATCTTGATCTTGTAACATTCTTGATAATTTTGTTGGGGATTTGCAGCCACTTGTCGGCGATCATTATTAAGTCCTCTATGTTCATGACAATTATTCGATCGATGACCCGGTTGCCTGTAGCGGTAACATATGTCACCCGTTTGTAATACCCGGCTAGACTCCCGTATCGAAATTTCTACCGTCCGGTGGGATCTCAGATGTCAGAGACCTCTAGAAGGGTAAAATCATGTTTTCATAAAATGTTTTAATGTATTTTATGGTTTTAAGTAATAAAGGAATTGATTTTTGAATGAAAAAGACTATGGAGGCATTTCCAGGTTCGGCCGCCAAACCTCAAGTTCGGCCGCCGAACATTGGATAGTTTAGGGGGGCAAGTTAGGCTTCCGAAAGTAGCAAAGGTTCGGCTGCCGAACCTCATGTTTGGTCGCCGAACTTGCATGAGTTTTGGAGGCACTTTAGGCTGCCGAAGGGTGGTTTGGCCAGCCCCCTATATAAGGGCTCCATGGCCGAAACGGGCGAGCTTTCTCCCTGACGATGCGGTTGTCGAAGCCGGTCAAAAATAACCTTCTTGGTTACCTACAATTCACAACTGCAGATAGTGGTGAAGGATCGAATCCACAGAGCATTGATTACTTATTTATTTATCTCAATCAAGACCAATAGAACTAATTGAAAGCACAAGTGAAAGCAAGTTATTGAAAGTAGAACAAAGATAAAGTGCAAGAAAAGTAAAAAGGGGGGTTTTGAGATGATTTGACTAACAACTATTAAAAGTAATTGAAACAGCAAGTAATCTAAAATAAGAGAGAAATCAATAAGAGAAAGGTCTAGTTGAAGATACGGATCCACTATGGTTGTTTGGGTTGATCATTGAAACATGGTTATCTTGATTGATTCAATAGGTTGGTTATGGGGGTGGAAGACACTTCTCACCACCATGTCTTTCCTTATGAACAAACTGATTAGGGAACGTCCTTTAACCAATTACTAATCAACAAATTGCCAAGGAACGTCCTTGGGCCATAGGCATCTAAACAATTGCCAATTGCATGAAGAACAAGAAAGATCCAAACCCTAACTACTCAAACGCATGAGATGATGTTAGATCATGCAATTCCTTGGATTTTTACACCAAGTGTTCTATGGAAAGAATATTTCCAGCAATTATGGACTAACAAATATCCTAATCCAACAATCAATTAACTTTGCAATCAAGAATCAAGTGGCCAATTTGATCAAAACAACAAAGCAATCTTAGAATTAAGCATCAATTGCATGGATATTGAATAAAATCAAAGACAAAAGTTTCTGTTCAGATCACACAACCCCTTAAACAACCTTAGTTTCAACCAATCTTCAACTAGAAAAAGGGTTTCAGCCACTCATGGCTGAACCAAAACAGAAAATAGATGAAAAGAAAGCAAGAAGATGAAGAACTAAGGTGGAGAAGGGGCTGCCCTTGCTTGGCTGAATTTGGGAGGATGGAATCTACCTCTTCTAGGCTTCTTGAAGGCTTTAAATATGTCTTGGGAGGCTGCCTAGGGTTTCATGGCAGTCCATGAGTCTTTTAGAGGCTGCCCAAAGTGCCCTTGGTCCAACATGTGCCTTCTATGTGCATGTGTAAAGGAAAAACGTGGAGCATGTCTTGAATTGCAAGTGGGGGGGCTCTTTGGTCTTTTAATTACTGTCCAAGGTCTTCAAGATACTGCCCAAGGTGTGTCCAAGAGGCTGCCCACGTTTTCGGAGGCTGCCCATTCACTAAAGAGGAAGGTGGAGACTCCTTTTGAATTTTGAATGTGCATGGCACTAAGTAGGAAACATGTGATCTTTGGATTTTCTTTCCTTAATAAGGGGGATCTTGAAATCCAATAATTGAATGTGAATCTTGAAGATTTGGATCTCAAGATACTTCCCTTATTTGGCTCCTCAAATATGGCAACTTGGGATATGGCTTCTTGAATAAGGAAAAGGCAACTTGGTGATTTGAAATTTGAATTTCAAATTGCTTTGGCTGAATGTTCTTTTCTTCTTTGCCACTTTCCTTATTTAGAACTTTCCATATTTAGCTTGACTTGATTTCAACTTGGCAGGCTTGCTCTCTTTTGCTCCAAATAAGGCAGTTTTAGGGGTATTTTCTCCAAAGTGTCCTTTTACACCATTTTCTGCAAAACAATGCCAAGAACACTAAATTAAGTAGAAATCATGTAAATAATCATCATTAATATCAAGATAAAAAGGACTAAAATATGTTCTATCAAATACCCCCACACTTAGCTTTTTGCTTGTCCTCAAGCAAACAAACATAGTCAGATAAGCTTTCTTACTCTAGATCCTTATTTCCACTTAAGCTCTTACTCAAGACACCTATTTTGAAGCATTGCAGTGAAGACTAAATGCATGAAGATTACCCACCTCTTTTCCTTGTTTCCCTTTGCTTACCATGGCTAGGATTTGTTTTCCTCAAGAGAGACATGCACATTAATTTGTTAAGACTTTTTTCTAGCTTTTGGATTGACTTGCCCTTACCTTGAAGTACTTTATTCAGGCTTTTGCACTTTAGATTTTGCTTGGAAAGGTCACCAACCTATTTTTGATGTCATGATTTATATTTTTCAGTTGGTCACCTATCCAAGTGGCTACTAGCCTTGTTCATAGTCTTTTGACCATTGGAACAGTTTTTGAAATTGTGCTTTTGAGGTCTTTGCCTTTGCTGAATTTTCTTTCTCTCAATGATTTGGGCAAATCAACACCAATTGCTAAATCAAGTCACATTAAGTTCATTCACATAAGTTTAATTCATTCTCAATCAATTGAGGGTCATCAATATATTTTTCACCATAGCAAACTCAAGGATTCAATTCAAAAGGCAATTCTCAAACATGAATACAACTCACTGCAATTGATTCAATATAAGTTTAAAGAGTTATCACATCAATGGGGTCATGGAAAGAAAAACTCATCCAACATAGTTCATCAGTTTGAGTAGAGCAAAACAAAAAGAAGAAGAAGGTTGTGGTTGTGTGTGTTTTATTGAAAGCATAAAAAAAATAAAAATGAAAAAATTTTGCCTAATGCAAGCAAACTAAAGATTAAAGCAAAAATAAACTTAAAAGTAAAAATTCAGATATATGCACCCCCACACTTAAATCATGCATTGTCCTCAATGTATAAGAAACATAAAAGAACAAAGGAAACTGAGTACTCCCCTGGGTGTGGTGTGCATGGTGCGATCCTCTTGATCAAGGCTCAAGTAATTGGGGAAGGGAAAAGTGTCCCAACTGCATTGAGCAAAAAGTGTAGCACTCCTTTTGATTTGGTCATGAACCATCCTACTTTTTCCATGTACTCATGAAGTAACATGATGAGCTTCTCTCCTTTCATATGAGGTGTGCCTCTAGCCTTTATGTTTGCATTTTTGAGATGATTGGGAAGAACTTTGAACTCCAATTCATGTTTCTCTATGGCTCGCTGCAATTTAGTACTGAATTCAGGCAAAACAAACTCTACCTTATCCGGTGGTTTGGGCAGGCATTGATCTGCATGGACCTTTGGTTTAGGTGCTTGGACTACCATTTGTTCCTTGTGAGCATGGACTGTTTGCATTGGCTCTATTGCTGAATTGGTTTCAGTTTGCTCCTTCTGCACAAGATTGCCTATTTCTCTCTTTATGACTGAAAATAAACTGAACAATAATAAACTTAAAAATGAGATAAAAACTGGAAGTGTTGCAGGACTGTCTTGCGGAAGGCTTTTGGCAGAACTGGGTCCAGGGGCCTCCTTTTGCGCAAGGTCTGACTGAAACGGAGGACTGGAGGAGCTTGACTGCGTTGGAAGTTGAAAGGATGTGATGGAGATGGTTTCAGTCTGCAATGAGAGCTGAGGTGAAGGGTCCGGCGGCCGAAAGATGGTGAAGTTCGGCGGCCGAAAAGTCATGGTTTCAGTTTGCGCAAGTCCTTCCTGAAGTGGTGCGACTGAGCTCTCTTCAGTCTGTGCTTGGCTGTAGTTCACCTGTTGGATGCAACAGTCAGTTTCTTTCAATTCTGGCTCTTTCTGAGTCTCTTCCCTGCAAAGATCATCATTTAGCATATCATCTTGATAAAAAGCATTTTCACTCAAACAATCAATGATATCTCAATTATTAACAGGCTCTGTTTGATCAGTTTGTTTGGACAAACAGTTTTCTGGTTGTGCCTCTTCAGTAGCTTGTTCTTGTACTTGCGAACTTTCATCATCTTCCTCATCATCTTGAAACTCTTCCTCTCTTCTCAATATGTTTGCATTTTCTGCGATGGCAATCCGCTGTTCGAGGTTTTGTAAAGCACTTACCATGGACTCCATCATCTTTTCAAGGTGCTGGGTGGAATTTAGAGGTGCTGGTTGGGCTTGATATCCTTGATAATCCTGGTAGTTGTTAGCCTCAGCATAGCCATAGTTTGGTTGGTCTCCCCAATATGGATTGTATGTGTTATGGTAGGGATCATGTCTTGGCTGTTCATAGAATCCTCCATATGTATGAACTGGTTGGTCATCCTCATAAAGTGTAGGACATTGGGAAGTTAGGTGTCCCACATGTGCACAGATTCTACATGGCTGAGATAGCTTAAGTCGTCGAGCCCGTAGAGCTATGACATAGTCTTCCACAATAGAGGTTAGGTTAGGAATTTGAGAAGGGGGATTATATGTACTTACCTCATCCATGATTTAGAGATGTTCGGCCATTGGTGCAAAGTTCGGAGGCTGGAGTGAAGGACTTTCGGCGGCCGAATATTGAGATGGTTCGACGGCCGAAGGTTGGGCAGAAGGTTCAACGTTTTAGGCTTGCTTCCCTAGCATTCTGATGGTGCGTTCAATTTCTGGATCAAAGGGCAGAGTGTCCCTACTTTCAGATCTGGCCATGAAAGAAAAATAAACAAACAAGTGAAATCAATTCCCCGGCAACGGCGCCAATTTTTGACAATGTGGTTGTTGAAGCCAGTCAAAAATAACCTTCTTGGTTACTTACAATTCACAACTGCAGATAGTGGTGAAGGATCGAATCCACAGAGAATTGATTACTTATTTATTTATCTCAATCAAGACCAATAGAACTAATTGAAAGCACAAGTGAAAGCAAGTTATTAAAAGTAGAACAAAGATAAAGTGCAAGAAAAGTAAAAAGGGGGGTTTTGAGATGATTTGACTAACAACTATTAAAAGTAATTGAAACAGCAAGTAATCTAAAATAAGAGAGAAATCAATAAGAGAAAGGTCTAGTTGAAGATATGGATCCACTTTGGTTGTTTGGGTTGATCATTGAAACATGGTTATCTTGATTGATTCAATAGGTTGGTTATGGGGGTGGAAGATGCTTCTCACCACCATGTCTTTCCTTATGAACAAACTGATTAGGGAACGTCCTCTAACCAATTACTAATCTACAAATTGCCAAGGAACGTCCTTGGGCCATAGGCATCTAAACAATTGCGAATTGCATGAAGAACAAGAAAGATCCAAACCCTAACTACTCAAACGCATGAGATGATGTTAGATCATGCAATTCCTTGGATTTTTACACCAAGTGTTCTATGGACAGAATATTTCCAGCAATTACGGACTAACAAATATCCTAATCCAACAATCAATTAACTTTGCAATCAAGAATCAAGTGGCCAATTTGATCAAAACAACAAAGCAATCTTAGAATTAAGCATCAATTGCATGGATATTGAATAAAATCAGAGACAAAAGTTTCTGTTCAGATCTCACAACCCTTTAAACAACCTTAGTTTCAACCAATCTTCAACTAGAAAAAGGGTTTCAGCCACTCATGGCTGAACCAAAGCAGAAAATAGATGAAAAGAAAGCAAGAAGATGAAGAACTAAGGTGGAGAAGGGGCTGCCCTTGCTTGGCCGAATTTGGGAGGATGAAATCTGCCTCTTCTAGGCTTCTTGAAGGCTTTAAATATGTCTTGGGAGGCTGCCTAGGGTTTCATGGCAGTCCATGAGTCTTTTAGAGGCTGTTCAAAGTGCCCTTGGTCCAACATGTGCCTTCTATGTGCATGTGTGAAGGGAAAAATGTGGAGCATGTCTTGAATTGCAAGTGGGGGGCTCTTTGGTCTTTTAATTACTGTCCAAGGTCTTCAAGATACTGCCCAAGGTGTGTCCAAGAGGCTGCCCACATTTTTGGAGGCTGCCCATTCACTAAAGAGGAAGGTGGAGACTCCTTTTGAATTTTGAATGTGCATGGCACTAAGTAGGAAACATGTGATCTTTGGATTTTCTTTCCTTAATAAGGGGGATCTTGAAATCTAATAATTGAATGTGAATCTTGAAGATTTGGATCTCAAGATACTTCCCTTATTTGGCTCCTCAAATATGGCAACTTGGGATATGGCTTCTTGAATAAGGAAAAGGCAACTTGGTGATTTGAAATTTGAATTTCAAATTGCTTTGGCTGAATGTTCTTTTCTTCTTTGCCACTTTCCTTATTTAGAACTTTCCATATTTAGCTTGACTTGATTTCAACTTGGCAGGCTTGCTCTCTATTGCTCCAAATAAGGCAGTTTTAGGGGTATTTTCTCCAAAGTGTCCTTTTACACCATTTTCTGCAAAACAATGCCAAGAACACTAAATTAAGTAGAAATCATGTAAATAATCATCATTAATATCAAGATAAAAAGGACTAAAATATGTTCTATCAAATACCCCCACACTTAGCTTTTTGCTTGTCCTCAAGCAAACAAACATAGTCAGATAAGCTTTCTTACTCTAGATCCTTATTTCCACTTAAGCTCTTACTCAGGACACCTATTTTGAAGCATTGCAGTGAAGACTATATGCATGAAGATTACCCACCTCTTTTCCTTGTTTCCCTTTGCTTACCATGGCTAGGATTTGTTTTCCTCAAGAGAGACATGTACATTAATTTGTTAAGACCTTTGTCTAGCTTTTGGATTGACTTGCCCTTACCTTGAAGTACTTTATTCAGGCTTTTGCACTTTAGATTTTGCTTGGAAAGGTCACCAACCTATTTTTGATGTCATGGTTTATATTTTTCAGTTGATCACCTATCCAAGTGGCTACTAGCCTTATTCATAGTCTTTTGACCATTGGAACAGTTTTTGAATTTGTGCTTTTAAGGTCTTTGCCTTTGCTGAATTTTCTTTCTCTCAATGATTTGGGCAAATCAACACCAATTGCTAAATCAAGTCACATTAAGTTCATTCACATAAGTTTAATTTATTCTCAATCAATTGAGGGTCATCAATATATTTTTCACCATAGCAAACTCAAGGATTCAATTCAAAAGGCAATTCTCAAACATGAATACAACTCACTGCAATTGATTCAATATAAGTTTAAAGAGTTATCACATCAATGGGGTCATGGAAAGAAAAACTCATCCAACATAGTTCATCAGTTTGAGTAGAGCAAAACAAAAAGAAGAAGAAGGTTGTGGTTGTGTGTGTTTTATTGAAAGCATAAAAAAAATAAAAATGAAAAAATTTTGCCTAATGCAAGCAAACTAAAGATTAAAGCAAAAATAAACTTAAAAGTAAAAATTCAGATATATGCACCCCCACACTTAAATCATGCATTGTCCTCAATGTATAAGAAACATAAAAGAACAAAGGAAACTGAGTACTCCCCTGGGTGTGGTGTGCATGGTGTGATCCTCTTGATCAAGGCTCAAGTAATTGGGGAAGGGAAAAGCGTCCCAACTGCATTGAGCAAAAAGTGTAGCACTCCTTTTGATTTGGTCATGAACCATCCTACTTTTTTCCATGTACTCATGAAGTAACATGATGAGCTTCTCTCCTTTTAGATGAGGTGTGCCTCTAGCCTTTATGTTTGCATTTTTGAGATGATTGGGAAGAACTTTGAACTCCAATTCATGTTTCTCTATGGCTAGCTGCAATTTAGTACTAAATTCAGGCAAAACAAACTCTACCTTATCCGGTGGTTTGGGCAGGCATTGATCTGCATGGTCCTTTGGTTTAGGTGCTTGGACTACCATTTGTTCCTTGTGAGCATGGACTGTTTGCATTGGCTCTATGGCTGAATTGGTTTCAGTTTGCTCCTTCTGCACAAGATTGGCTATTTCTCTCTTTATGACTGAAAATAAACTGAACAATAATAAACTTAAAAATGAGATAAAAACTGGAAGTGTTACAGGACTGTCTTGCGCAAGGCTTTTGGCAGAATTGGGTCCAGGGGCCTCCTTTTGCGCAAGGTCTGACTGAAACGGAGGACTGGAGGAGCTTGACTGCGTTGGAAGTTGAAAGGATGCGATGGAGATGGTTTCAGTCTGCAATGAGAGCTGAGGTGAAGGGTCCGGCGGCCGAAAGATGGTGAAGTTCGGCGGCCGAAAAGTCATGGTTTCAGTTTGCGCAAGTCCTTCCTGAAGTGGTGCGACTGAGCTCTCTTCAGTCTGTGCTTGGCTGCAGTTCACCTGTTGGATGCAACAGTCAGTTTCTTTCAATTCTGGCTCTTTCTGAGTCTCTTCCCTGCAAAGATCATCATTTAGCATATCATCTTGATAAAAAGCATTTTCACTCAAACAATCAATGATATCTAAATTATTAACAGGCTCTGTCTGATTAGTTTGTTTGGACAAACAGTTTTATGGTTGTGCCTCTTCAGCAGCTTGTTCTTGTACTTGCGAACTTTCATCATCTTCCTCATCATCTTGAAACTCTTCCTCTCTTCTCAATATGTTTGCATTTTCTGCGATGGAAATCCGCTGTTCGAGGTTTTGTAAAGCACTTACCATGGACTCCATCATCTTTTCAAGGTGCTGGGTGGAATTTAGAGGTGCTGGTTTGTAATACCCGGCTAGACTCCGGTATCGGAATTCCTACCGTCCGGTGGAATCTCGGATGTCGGAGACCTCTAGAAGGGTAGAATCATGTTTTATAAAAATGTTTTAATGTGTTTTATGATTTTAAGTATGAAACTTAATGAGTTTTTGCATGAAAAGTCTTTGGAGGAAAACCCAGGTTCGGCCGCCGAAAGTCAAGTTCGGCCGCCGAACATGCATGCATTTTGGAGGCACGTTAGGCCCCCGAAAGCATGAGTTAGGGAAGCAAAGGTTCGGCCGCCGAAAGTCAAGTTCGGCCGCCGAACATTTGCATGGATGCGGAGGCACATTCGGCCCCCGAACGTGGTCTGGCCAGCCACTATAAAAGGGTCCCTTAGCCGAAAACGGGCGAGCTTTTTCCCCTATTTTCGGCCTAGGTGAGCTTTCCGCCATCCTTCCCCAATCTTGAGTTTTTCCTTCCTTTTTCCATGATCTTTACAAGTTTATAACTTTAGTTTTGAAGATCTTTGAGCTTAGAACGAGTTTTGGAGCTTGGAGACCCAAAAGTTGGAACTTCTCCCATCTCCAAGTTTAGATCTCCTCAACCCTCGATCTTCAAGAGGTAAGAGCCGATCTTAAGCTCAATGTATGATTTAAACAAGTTTTATGAAGTTTTTAAGGGGTAGAATGCATGTTAGGTTATATGATGAGTTATGGGTTAATGTGATGTTTTGAACAATGTAGCTTGTTTGTGTGTGATTGAAGTGTTGTAGATGGGGTATTTGTATGTTTGAGGCCCCTAGGAACTTGTATGCATGCTTTGGTTGAAAAATATGCATGTTTGGAAAGGATTGGAGGCGAGATGTGTTAAGGGAGCCAAGTTTCTGCCCTTTGGCAGAAACCAGGTTCGGCAGCCGAAGGTACTTTCGGCCGCCGAACATGGCTGGGAAGGCAGGCCTTTCGGCTGCCGAAGTTGCCCCCGAAAAGAGACTTTTGTCTCTGTCTGGCACTTTCGGCCGCCGAAGGTGCCGCCGAACCTAGCTGAGTTTCGTCTCTGTCCAGGACTTTCGGCCGCCGAAGGTGCCGCCGAAAGTGCCCTGTTCAGCCATTTCATGCATATTTTCTGTGATATTTTCAGGATGTTTTAGGGGGGTTTTTGGGGAGTAGTTTAGAGTTATGTTCTAGTATGTTTGGTCCCTCATTTGAGTCCACCTGTGTAGGTTCGGACCCGAGGAACCGAGGACCCCAGCAGTGAGTTCAGCTGCGGTTTTGTCAGAGTCAGCCAGAGGTGAGTGGAACTAAACTAAATCTTTTAAATTAAATGTTTTATCATGTTTCATGCATCATGTTTATACAATAGGATGATTGCATTAGTTTTCACGAATATGTCGCATTGCATAAATTGTTGTTGATGTGGGTGAATGTTGGATGACCCAATTAGTCCAAGACAGGAAGACCAGGACCCCATGCTACGGCCTGGCACAGAGTAAGAAAGACCAGGCCCCAGTCTACAGGCCTGGCACAGAGTAAGGTACGGTTATGGGACTCGAAGACCAGGAGCCCAGAGGAGGCCCTGGAAAATGGTAAGTAATGTATGTTATCACAGGAAGACCAGGCCCCATTCTACAGGCCTGGCACAGAGTTAACTTGGACTATTTGGTGACAAGTTCACCCAACCCTTATGTGAATTGTCTGTGTTATGATGCATTCCATTTGAGCATAGTGTTAATGTGTTTTACTAGCTCTACTCACTGGGCTTTTAGCTCACCCCTCTCCCTTTACCCCCAGGCTTGCAGGTTCAGTATAGTGTGGGAGTCCGGATAGAGTAAAGAAGTTATGCCTTTGTAATAGCTAGTAATGGACATGATCAAAATTGTAATGTAAAAGTACAGTATAGTTATGTAATGAGTTTTATGGATGTTAGTGTGTGCTTGACCATAGAATGTTGTATCCCTTTTTCTACATGATCTTAGAGATTCATATGATGTTTATGTAAACCAGCTCAACACAGGTTATGTTACCCCTTGAGGGCACAGATGAGATCCCACAGAGGGATCAATGTTATATTCATGTTTATGTACAGGTTGAGTTTGGTTGATGAGTATGCAAAGGAAAGTTTTAATTTTTATGCTTATTGTTGATCATGTATGGGATTATACAGGTTTACAGGTCTTATGTTAGGCTTGCTACGGGTCCCGGCCGCCTTAAGTCGATCCGGATCCTAGCGCCGGTAGCGGTCCGATTTTCGGGTCGTTACATGGTTGGGCTTGATATCCTTGATAATCCTGGTAGTTGTTAGCCTCAGCATATCCATAGTTTGGTTGGTCTCTCCAATATGGATTGTATGTGTTATGGTAGGGATCATGTCTTGGCTGTTCATAGAATCCTCCATATGTATGAACTGGTTGGTCATCCTCATAAAGTGTAGGATATTGGGAAGTTAGGTGTCCCACATGTGCACAGATTCTACAAGGCTGAGATAGCTTAAGTCGTCGAGCCCGTAGAGCTATGACATAGTCTTCCACAATAGAGGTTAGGTTAGGAATTTGAGAAGGGGGATTATATGTACTTACCTCATCCATGATTTAGAGATGTTCGGCCATTGGTGCAAAGTTCGGAGGCTGGAGTGAAGGACTTTCGGCGGCCGAATATTGAGATGGTTCGGCGGCTGAAGGTTGGGCAGAAGGTTCTACGTTTTAGGCTTGCTTCCCTAGCCTTCTGATGGTGCGTTCAATTTCTGGATCAAAAGGCAGAGTGTCCCTACTTTCAGATCTGGTCATGAAAGAAAAATAAACAAACAAGTGAAATCAATTCCCCGGCAACGGCGCCAATTTTTGACGATGCGGTTGTCGAAGCCGGTCAAAAATAACCTTCTTGGTTACTTACAATTCACAACTGCAGATAGTGGTGAAGGATCGAATCCACAGAGAATTGATTACTTATTTGTTTATCTCAATCAAGACCAATAGAACTAATTGAAAGCACAAGTGAAAGCAAGTTATTGAAAGTAGAACAAAGATAAAGTGCAAGAAAAGTAAAAAGGGGGGTTTTGAGATGATTTGACTAACAACTATTAAAAGTAATTGAAACAGCAAGTAATCTAAAATAAGAGAGAAATCAATAAGAGAAAGGTCTAGTTGAAGATATGGATCCACTTTGGTTGTTTGGGTTGATCATTGAAACATGGTTATCTTGATTGATTCAATAGGTTGGTTATGGGGGTGGAAGACGCTTCTCACCACCATGTCTTTCCTCATGAACAAACTGATTAGGGAATGTCCTCTAACCAATTACTAATCAACAAATTCCCAAGGAACGTCCTTGGTCCATAGGCATCAAAACAATTGCCAATTGCATGAAGAACAAGAAAGATCCAAACCCTAACTACTCAAACGCATGAGATGATGTTAGATCATGCAATTCCTTGGATTTTTACACCAAGTGTTCTATGGACAGAATATTTCCAGCAATTATGGACTAACAAATATCCTAATCCAACAATCAATTAACTTTGCAATCAAGAATCAAGTGGCCAATTTGATCAAAACAACAAAGCAATCTTAGAATTAAGCATCAATTGCATGGATATTGAATAAAATCAAAGACAAAAGTTTCTGTTCAGATCTCACAACCCATTAAACAACCTTAGTTTCAACCAATCTTCAACTAGAAAAAGGGTTTCAGCCACTCATGGCTGAACCAAAGCAGAAAATAGATGAAAAGAAAGCAAGAAGATGAAGAACTAAGGTGGAGAAGGGGCTGCCCTTGCTTGGCCGAATTTGGGAGGATGAAATCTGCCTCTTCTAGGCTTCTTGAAGGCTTTAAATATGTCTTGGGAGGCTGCCTAGGGTTTCATGGCAGTCCATGAGTCTTTTAGAGGCTGTCCAAAGTGCCCTTGGTCCAACATGTGCCTTCTATGTGCATGTGTGAAGGGAAAAACGTGGAGCATGTCTTGAATTGCAAGTGGGGGGCTCTTTGGTCTTTTAATTACTGTCCAAGGTCTTCAAGATACTGCCCAAGGTGTGTCCAAGAGGCTGCCCACGTTTTTGGAGGCTGCCCATTCACTAAAGAGGAAGGTGGAGACTCCTTTTGAATTTTGAATGTGCATGGCACTAAGTAGGAAACATGTGATCTTTGGATTTTCTTTCCTTAATAAGGGGGATCTTGAAATCCAATAATTGAATGTGAATCTTGAAGATTTGGATCTCAAGATACTTCCCTTATTTGGCTCCTCAAATATGGCAACTTGGGATATGGCTTCTTGAATAAGGAAAAGGCAACTTGGTGATTTGAAATTTGAATTTCAAATTGCTTTGGCTGAATGTTCTTTTCTTCTTTGCCACTTTCCTTATTTAGAACTTTCCATATTTAGCTTGACTTGATTTCAACTTGGCAGGCTTGCTCTCTTTTGCTCCAAATAAGGCAGTTTTAGGGGTATCTTCTCCAAAGTGTCCTTGTACACCATTTTCTGCAAAACAATGCCAAGAACACTAAATTAAGCAGAAATCATGTAAATAATCATCATTAATATGAAGATAAAAAGGACTAAAATATGTTCTATCACTCCCCCTTTTCGGCCAACGGTGAGTCCATGCTCTCCCATGGTTGTTTTTTGATGTTTTTCCTCTAATCTTTCGAGTTTTAACAAGTTTTATCTTGGTTTGAAGATTTTTGAGCAAAAGAAGTGAAGTTGGTGACTTGGAGACCAAAGGAGCGAGATCTCCCTCATCTCCGAGTTGGATCGTCTTCCCTCTTGATCTTCAAGAGGTAAGAGTAGATCTACACTTCTTTTCATGTTTTACTTGAGTTTCATGAAGTTTCTTGGGGTAGAAATGCATGTGTAGGTTTATGTTGAGTTTTGGGTTTATGTTGGGTTTATGGACAATGTGGGTTGTATGTGTATGTTTGATGTGTTTTGGTTGGGGTTTAAGTTAGTTTGAGACCCCTATGTGCTTGTTGGCTTGAGTTTGCATGTTGTAGAATAGGTAAATGCATGATTGAATGGATTGGGAGGCTTTTGTGCATTGTGGAGGCTGAGTTCTGCCCTTTGGAAGAACTCAAGTTCGGCAGCCGAAGGGACTTTCGGCGGCCGAACCTGCCTGTGGAGGCTAGCCTTTGGCTGCCGAACCCTGCCCTCGAAAGTGGACTTTCGGCTCTGGAAGGGAGATTCGGCCGCCGAAGGTGCCGCCGAACAAGCATGAGTTTCGTCTCTGGAGGGAACCTTCGGCCGCCGAACCTGCCGCCGAAGGTGCATGACTTTCGGCCGCCGAACCTGCCGCCGAAAGTGCCCTGTTCAGCCTTCCTTTGCATGATTTCTATGATTGTTTTAAGGTGTTTTAGGGGGTTTGTGGGGAGTATTTTAGAGTCATGTTCTTGTATGTTTAGTCCCTCATTTGAGTCCACTTGTGTAGGTTCGGACCCGAGGAACCAAAGACTCCAGCAGTGAGTCAGCTGCTTCAGTGTCTTGTCAGAGCTAGCCTAAGGTGAGTGGAATAACTCTTTATGCTTTAAAGTAAATAAATAAGTTCTTAGCATGATTCACGCATCATGAATGCCATGAGATATATTAGGGTGCTTGCATTAGAATTCACGAATATGTTGCATTGCATAATATGTTGATGATGTGGATGAATGTTGGATGATCCTTTGGCCCTCACTATGATATGATATGTTATGAGATGGTAATGATACGGTGAAAGACCAGTGAGGCCCATTCTACGCCCCTGGCACTATGTAAGAGAAAGACCAGTGAGGCCCATTCTACGCCCCTGATATTAATGGAATGTTATGTTATGCTATGTAAGAGAAAGACCAGTGAGGCCCATTCTACGCCCCTGGCACTATTGGAATGTGTAGAGGGCTATAGGTGACAAATTCATCCTTGATGTGATTTGTTTATGATGTGATGCATTCCATGATATCATATGTTTTAAATATAATGTTTTATTATTCTGCTCACTAGGCTCTAGTAGCTCACCCCACTCCCTTAATCCCCCAGGTTTGCAGGTACGGGATAGACCAGGAGGTCAGCTAGAGTAAAGTCATGGTTATGTAATAGCTAGTGGTGGACATGATAAATATTGAAATGTATTGAATAGTATAAACAATTATGTAATGTAATGGTGTTATTGAGGATAGAATTGTGCTTGACCCTAGTATGTTGTTAATCCCTTCTGAGTACATGATTTTAATGATGTTTATGTAAACCAAACTTAATAAATGTTATGTTACCCTATTGGAGCATTGTTGAGGACTCCAGTGTGGGGTTGATGATTATGTATATGAATAGTGCATGCACAGGTTGAGTTTGGTAAATGAACGAGAGAATTCAAATTTTTATGTAATTGTTGATCATGTATGGGATTAAACAGGTTTACAGGAGGTAAGTCAGGCTTGCTACGGGTCTCGGCGGCCTTATGCCGATCTGGATCCTAGCGCCGATAGCAGTCCGATTTTCGGGTCGTTACAGATTGGTATCAGAGCCCTAGGTTCATATGATCGGACCTATAGAGGATGTCGGGCTCATAGATGTTCTAGAAGGTCAAGCACAATAGGAAAATCATGTCCACTAGGATAGGATGTAGAGTCCTGTCTTGAATGATGATGTGAAATGCCATGATTATATGCATGTGCATTAATGATATGCTATGTATGTGATGTATGTGATGCGGGTTTATGTGTTTGCACATGAACCATTTGATGCTAATATTTATGTGTTGGGGGTTGTTTTTCAGTAAGCAAGATGAGAGGAACTCGTCGATCTGCACGATTGACTGGAGTGCCACCCCAGGACGAGAGCACGGATGCCCATCCTCCTGCATTGCCTAGGGCAATGTCCTGTAGGTCGAGCAGGGAGAGAACATCGAGGGACCCTAGAAGGTCTTTTGATGTGAGCAGAAGAGGAACAGTGCAAGGAGGAATGTCAGAGGATGTGGGGGATGAAATAGATGTGGACCAGAGGAGGGATGGCAGTCTTCGAGTGAGTATGTCGGAAAAGGGCATGGGAGAGTCCTAAGGAGGCACTCAGGCCTCGGGATTTGTTCAACCACCCCAGTACCCACCCCTTTCACATAACCCCGGGTATTCGATGGGAGGTACATCGGAATACCCCAGCTTTAACCCTTATCACTCTCACATGCCATACTCACCTTTCTACCCACCATACCCATAGTACCCTATGTACCCACCCTCATCTTTCTACCCAGGTTCAGCCCCTACCTCAGGGGATGCTGCACCTCCTCCACCACCAGCAGAACCAGAAACCCAAGTGCCTAAACCTACCTCATCTGGAGGGAGCAAGGTCAAGATGATCGATTACATGAAGTTGGGTGCTCCCTAGTATGAAACAGGTGATGACCCGTTTGAGTACCTTGGGAGGGTCAAGATGATTACAGATGAGATAGGGACTGATGATAGTAGAGCCATTCAGATGGCTGGGTTCACACTGAAGTGCAAGAAGGCCCGTGAGTGGTTCAAGAACTATGTGAACCCGAGGTTGGATAGTCTTTCATGGGAGGAGTTTGCAAATGAGTTTGCAGGATGGGCTTTCCCTGACAGTTCGAGGGAGTTGAAGATGATTGAATTTGAGCAGTTGAGGCAGACAGATGAGATGAGTGTGGATGAGTATACAAACAGGTTTTTGGAGCTATTGTCGTTTGCCGGGCAAAATCTGGACGCAGATCAGAAGAAGTCAAGGAGGTATATGATGAGGCTTCATTCCAGGTATTCCTCCTTGATCCAGTCAGCAGAGAGGGAGAGTTTCCATGCCATAGTGGATATGGCTCGGAGAATGGAGGCTAGTGCAATCATCGAAGGGAAAGTTAAGCAGTCAGTAGCACAGCCTTCTGGTTCCAAGACCCCAGGTGGGGGAAGATTAGACCCTTCTTCTCTGAGTTCAGGCAGTAAGAGGTGGGGCAGTACCACCAAGAAGTCAAAGAAGAACAAGTTCTATAATAAGATCAAGTCAGGTCTGGGATTAGGAAGTGGCTCGAGCTCAGGTGCAGATAATGCAGTATGTATGAAGTGTGGGAAGCCGCACAACGGAGTATGTCGGTTTAGGACGATAGCCTGCTTCAGATGTGGGCAGGAGGGACACATGGCAAGGGAGTGTCCTATAGCAGCTTTTGTAGCACAGTCCCAGCAAACAACTTCTGGTAGTGTGGCTTAGCCAGCAGCTCCAGCCGCGACTCAGGCTAGTGGCAGAGGCAGAGGGAGAGGGGCAGCCTCTTCTTAAGCGGGTTTCAGGGGTGAAGGTCCATCAGCTCCAGCACGGATCTTCACCATGACACAGCAGGAGGCAAATGCATCAAACACAGTGGTGTCAGGTAATCTCATCATTGGTTGTTCTGATGTTTATGTCTTAATAGACCCTGGTGCATCACATTCTTTTATTGCTCCGAGGGCCGTCGAGAGGTTGGGTTTGATGGTTTCTGGGTTAGAGTGTCCCCTATGGGTCAGTGGACCCAAGTGTGACCCGTCAGTGGCAGAGTCAGTCTGCCAGTGTAGTCCAGTTTTTGTGGAGGGAAGATGCCTTTCTGCCGACATTGTGGTTCTAGATTTGACAGATTTTGACGTCATTCTAGGGATGGATTGGCTATCTACTCATGATGCTACCTTAGACTATAGAGACAAGGTAATCAGGTTCAGATGTCAGGATGGGTGATAGAGCGTATTTTAGGCCATATTATCATGATCTTGATGATGTTTATTTGCACCTTTTCTGCCTAATTTGGTTGTTTTGTTCATGTTTTGCAGAAACAAGGTGTGAAAAGACAATCTGGAGAAAATGCACTTAAAAATACCAAAAAGTGCCAAATATGGAAAGTTCCAGAAAACGAAAGTTTTCATATATGGAAAGTTCCAAATAAGGAAAGTTTTCATATATGGAAAGTGCCAAATAAGGAAAGTGTCAGAAAGCACGGTCAGCAAACTGTTCGAAATTCGAACTGCAGAATCTTTCTTGCCTTATTTAGAACATGTGCCAAGAAAGGAAAGTTTTCAAATAAGGCAAGTTTTCAGAAAAGGAAAGACTTCAAATGAGGAAAGTGCAGAGGCAAAAGCAAATAAGGAAAGCTCAGTTAGAAGATTATTTGAAATATGAATCGCAGATATTTCTTTCCTTGTTCAAAGATATGCACACACTGCAGCAGTCATATCTTCCAATTTAGGCAGCAAGACCTCATGAAGGCACACTTGCCTCTTCTGCGTTCATCGTTTAAAATTCAAACGAAGGCTCCACCTAAAAAGGAAAGACTGGACAGATATCTTGCCATCTCTGCACATTAATGACTACGCTCTCCTTCCTCTTCTGCAGTCCATGCGCACACCACCTGCCTTCTGGAGACCAAGGCACGCGTCATTCCTCTTCTGAAAGCCTTGGAACGTGCCTCTTTCCTTCTGAAGCTCCAGCCACGACTCCTTCCTCTTCTGGAAGCATTAATGCATGATTCTTTCCTCCTCTGCAACAATATGGGCAGCCTCTACACTAATTAGAAAGTAAGGTCAGCATCTAAACTTATTTAGGAAGCACAATCTGCGCCTCCTTCCCTTTCTGAGACCAAACCGCGCGCACTAACTTCCTTCCGCAGTGCATTTTCGCGCAGCCTTCCTTCTGAAGCCGAAAAGTGCGATTCTTTCCTTTTCAGACACATCTTGGGCAGAAAATACCTCTTGGGCAGTAAGTATGACCTAGGGCAACACTTTTCAACTATAAAAAGCCACATAAGAAGCCTCTACAAGGTCTTTAAGCTCCCCTGGGGAGACACCTACGAAATTCACATCTCTTCTTCTACCTTTCTTCTTTTCTTTTATTTTTGGTTTTTTGTTTCAGCCATGAGAGGCTGAAACCTTTATTCTAGTTGAAGAACAAGTGAAGCTTTAGTTGTATTGTGGATTGAGAGACTTGGACTACACTGTTTACTTTTGTTATTCAGTATTCTTGTGATTTCATGCTTAAGGACATTATTATTGCTTTGTTATTTAAGATCTCCATTGATTTTTGTTGCAAAGTGATATATTGTTGGTTTGAATGATTTTAAGTCCGTAATTGCTTGAATTGTTTAAACATAAGAACACTTGGTGCACCACCAAGGAAATTGCATGATCTAGTGTTATCTCCATGCATGTGGGTGACTAGAATTGGTTCTCTCTATATCTTTATGCAATTAACTATTGTAAAAGGCCTAAGGCTCAAAGACGTTCTTTGGCAATTGTTAATTAGTAATTAATTGGAGGACTTTCCCTAATTGATTTAATCTTGAAGAGAGACAATGGATGTGAGAAGCTTCTTCAATCTCCATGGCCAATTTATTGAATTAACAAAGGAACATATGAGTCAATGATCAATCCCATCAACTAAAGTGAATCTAAATCTTCAACTAGAGTTTTTACCATCATTGTTTTACCCTTAATTTGCCAACTGCTTTCTTTTTAATTGCTCTTTACATTAGTTTAATCAAATCAATCTCAAAACCCCCCATTTTTACTTTACATGCACTTGCACTTTCTTTTCTTTTCCGCTCTTTTTAATTTGGTCTACTCAAGGAAGGTAAATAAGTATCAATTCCCTGTGGATACGATCCTTTCACCACTGTCTACAGTTTTATTATTGTTGGCAATTGAATTGATTATTTTGACCGGCCTCGACAACCGTTCTGTCAAAATTGGCGCCGTTGCCGGGGAGTTGATCTAACTTGTTTATTTTTCTTTCAGGACCAGATCTGCACTCAAGGATATTCTGCCTTAAGATTTCGAAAAATCATGGCTAAGGTAAGTACATCTGTTCGATGTTCCCAACTTTCTAAACTAATCTCTACTGTGAGAATTTTTGTTATAGGCCAAGCTGAACAAGCCCGACCAATACCTCAAGGTTTCAATACTGATCTTTATGAGAAATTGAAGGCTTTGCAACGTTTCCAAAAGGAAGTGGATCAAATAGCCCAACAAGCACTTGCATTTGAAGGACCCTATGGGCAGCCAAGACATGATCCCTACCTTGACACATACAATACAGGTTGGGGAGACTATCCGAACTATGACTATGCTAGGGCTGACCAATACCAGGACTATCAAGGATATCAAGCCCAACTAGAACCTACAAGTTCAGAAACTGCCATTGGTGAGTTAGTGAAGATGACCCAAATTCTCCAACAACAGATGGATCAATTGAAGGCAGCCATGTTAAGACGTGAGGAAGAGCTTCAAGATGTGTGAGATGATGATGAAAGTTCACAAGTACAAGAACAAAGTGCTGAAGAGAAACAACCAGAAAACTGTTTGTCCAAGCAAACGGATCAAATGGAACTTGTTGTTAATTTAGATATCATTAATTGTTTGAGTAAAGATGTTTTTCATGTAAATCAAGATGATATACTAAATGATGATCTTTGCAGGAAAGAGAGCCAGAAAGAGCCAAAACTGGAAGAAACTGACTGTTGCATCCAACAGGTAGACTGCAGCCATGGGCAGAATGAACAGGATCAGATCGTACCACTTCAGCTTGGTGCGCAGATCAGCCTTGCGCAGACTAAAACCACCACCTTTCAGCTGCCGAACTTCACCACCTTTTGGAAGCCGAACTTCACCACCATTCGACCGTCAAACCTCTCACTTCAACTTCCAATGCAGAACAGTCCTCTTCCACCTCCCTTTTAGGTAAGTCCTGCACAGAAGGAGCAAACTGAATCCAATTCAGCCATTCCTCCATCGCAGAAAGCCCATGCACACAATGAACAAGTGGAAATCCAAGATCCAAAACCAAAGGAGCATGTAGATCTATGCCTGCCCAAACCGCCGGATAAGGTAGAGTTTGTTTTGCCTGAATTCAGTACTAAATTGCAGCTACCCATGGAGAAATATGAACTGGAGTTCAAAGTGCTGCCCAATCATCTCAAAAATGCAAACATAAGGGCAAGAGGCACACCTCATATGAAAGAAGAGATGCTAATCATGTTGCTTCATGAGTACATGAAAGAAATAAGATGGGTTATGACCAAATCAAAAGGCATGCTACACTTTGTACTTAATTCTGTTGGGACTCTTTTCCCTTCCCCAATTACTTGAGCCTTGATCAAGTGGATCGCACCATGCACACCACACCCAGGGGAGTACTCAGTTTCCTTTGTTCTTTTATGTTTCTTATACATTGAGGACAATGCATGATTTAGGTGTGGGGGTGCGGATCTCTGAAATTTTTACTTTTTTTTGCTTTAGACACATTTTTCCTTTCAGTTTGCGTTTTCTTTTTAGTTTTCCTTTCAGTTTGTGTTTGATCATCCACAATCTTCTTTTTGATTTGCTTTACTCAAACTGATGAACCATGTTGGATGAACTTTCTTTCCATGACCCCATTGATGTGATAACTCTTTAAACCTGTGTTGAATCAATTGCAATGAGATGTATTCATGATTGGGAATTGCCTTAGAATTGAATCTTTGAGCTTGCCATGGTGAAAAATATATTGATGACACTCATTTGAGAGAATGAATTGAAATGTGTGTGAATGAACTTAATGTGAGTTGTTTTAGCGATTGGTGTTAATTTGCCCAAATCATTGAGAAAAATAAATTCAGAAAAGGCCTAGACTTCATAAGCACAAATTGAAAACTGTTCCAATGGTCAAAAGACTATGAACACAGCTAGTAGCCACTTGGATAGGTGACCAACTAAGTAACTGGGGGTGGGTATCACCAATATGTACCTTCACGTCAAAAGGTTGGTGACTTTTTCAAGCAAGTTTAAAGTGCAAAAAGGCTGCATAAAGTACTTCAAGGTAAGGGCAAGTCACTCTGAAAGCTAGAATATGTCTTAATTGAACTAGAACTTGTGCATGTATGATCTCTCTCTTGAGTAAAACCGATCCTAGCCATGGTAAGTAAAGGGAAACAAGGAAAGAGGTAAGTAACCTTGGTGCATATATTCTTTATTGCAATGATTCAAAATAGGGGTCTAGAGTAAGAGCTTAAGTGGACATAAAGGATCAAAGTAAAGAGAGTTTGTTCAACTGTGTTTGTTTGCTTGAGGACAAGCAAAAGATTAGGTGTGGGGGTATTTGACAGAGCGTATTTTAGGCCATATTATCATGATCTTAATGATGTTTATTTGCACCTTTTCTGCCTAATTTTGTTGTTTTGTTCATGTTTTGCAGAAACTAGGTGTGAAAAGACAATCTGGAGAAAATACTCTTAAAACTACCAAAAAGTGCCAAATATGGAAAGTTCTAGAAAAGGAAAGTTTTCATATATTGAAAGTTCCAAATAAGGAAAGTTTTCATATATGGAAAGTGCCAAATAAGGAAAGTGTCAGAAAGCACGATCAGCAAACTGTCCGAAATTCGAACTGCAGAATCTTTCCTACCTTATTTAGAATATGTGCCAAGAAAGGAAAGTTTTCAAATAAGGCAAGTTTTCAAAAAAGGAAAGACTTTAAATGAGGAAAGTGCAGAGGCAAAAGCAAATAAGGAAAGCTCAGTTAGAAGATTATTTGAAATACGAATCGCAGATATTTCTTTCCTTGTTCAAAGATGTGCACACACTGCAGCAGTCATATCTTCCAATTTAGGCAGCAAGACCTCATGAAGGCACACTTGCCTCTTCTGCGTTCAGCGTTTAAAATTCAAACGAAGGCTCCACCTAAAAAGGAAAGACTGGACAGATATCTTTCCATCTCTGCACATTAATGACTACGCTCTCCTTCCTCTTCTGCAGTCCATGCGCACACCACCTGCCTTCTGGAGACCAAGGCACGCGTCATTCCTCTTCTGAAAGCCTTGGAACGTGTCTCTTTCCTTCTGAAGCTCCAGCCACGACTCCTTCCTCTTCTGGAAGCATTAATGCATGATTCTTTCCTCCTCTGCAACAATATGGGCAGCCTCTACACTAATTAGGAAGTAAGGTCAGCATCTAAACTTATTTAGGAAGCACAAACTATGCCTCCTTCCCTTTCTAAGACCAAACCGCGCGCACCAACTTCCTTCCGCAGTGCATTTTCGCGCAGCCTTCCTTCTGAAGCCAAAAAGCGTGATTCTTTCCTATTCAGACACATCTTGGGCAGAAAATACCTCTTTGGCAGTAAGTATGACCTAGGGCAACACTTTTCAACTATAAAAAGCCACATAAGAAGCCTCTACAGGGTCTTTAAGCTCCCTTGGGGAGCCACCTACGAAATTCACATCTCTTCTTCTACCTTTCTTCTTTTCTTTTATTTTTGGTTTTTTGTTTCAGCCATGAGAGGCTGAAACCTTTATTCTAGTTGAAGAACAAGTGAAGCTTTAGTTGTATTGTGGATTGAGAGACTTGGACTACACTGTTTATCTTTTGTTATTCAGTATTCTTGGGATTTCATGCTTAAGGACATTATTATTACTTTGTTATTTAAGATCTCCATTGATTTTTGTTGCAAAGTGATATATTGTTGGTTTGAATGATTTTAAGTCTGTAATTGCTTGAATTGTTTAAACATAAGAACACTTGGTGCACCACCAAGGAAATTGCATGATCTAGTGTTATCTCCATGCATGTGGGTGACTAGAATTGGTTCTCTCTATATCTTTATACAATTAACTATTGTAAAAGGCCTAAGGCTCAAAGACGTTCTTTGGAAATTGTTAATTAGTAATTAATTGGAGGACTTTCCCTAATTGATTTAATCTTAAAGAGAGACAATGGATGTGAGAAGCTTCTTCAATCTCCATGGCCAATTTATTGAATCAACAAAGGAACATATGAGTCAATGATCAATCCTATCAACTAAAGTGAATCTGAATCTTCAACTAGAGCTTTTATCATTATTGTTTCCTCTTTATTTTTATTTGCTTTATTTATTTGCTTTCATCATTAGATTAATTGAATCAATCTCAAAACCCCTTTTTTTACTTTACTTGCACTTTATTTTCATTGTCTATTTATTTTCTGTTTGTTTATTTGGTCTTGACAAGAAAGATAGGTAAGTATCAATTCCCTGTGGATTCGATCCTTTCACCACTATCTACAGTATTTATATTGTTGATAAATGAATTGATTATTTTGACCGACTTCGACAACAATTTTGATGGAACGGTTGTCGAGGCCGGTCAAAATAATCAATTCAATTGCCAATAATAATAAAACTGTAGACAGTGGTGAAAGGATCGTATCCACAGGGAATTGATACTTATTTACCTTCCTTGAGTAGACCAAATTAAAAAGAGCAGAAAAGAAAAGAAAGTGCAAGTGCATGTAAAGTAAAAATGGGGGGTTTTGAGATTGATTTGATCAAACTAATGTAAAGAGCAATTAAAAAGAAAGCAGTTGGCAAATTAAGGGTAAAACAATGATGGTAAAAACTCTAGTTGAAGATTTAGATTCACTTTAGTTGATGGGATTGATCATTGACTCATATGTTCCTTTGTTAATTCAATAAATTGGCCATTGAGATTGAAGAAGCTTCTCACATCCATTGTCTCTCTTCAAGATTAAATCAATTAGGGAAAGTCCTCCAATTAATTACTAATTAACAATTGCCAAAAAACATCTTTGAGCCTTAGGCCTTTTACAATAGTTAATTGCATAAAGATATAGAGAGAACCAATTCTAGTCACCACATGCATGGAGATAACATTAGATCATGCAATTTCCTTCGTGGTGCACCAAGTGTTCTTATGTTTAAACAATTCAAGCAATTAGGGACTTAAAATCATTCAAACCAACAATATATCACTTTGCAACAAAAATCAATGGAGATCTTAAATAACAAAGCAATAATAATGTCCTTAAGCATGAAATCACAAGAATACTGAATAACAAAAGATAAACAGTGTAGTCCAAGTCTCTCAATCCATAATACAACTAAAGCTTCACTTGTTCTTCAACTAGAATAAAGGTTTCAGCCTCTTATGGCTGAAACAAAAAACCAAAAATAAAAGAAAAGAAGAAAGGTAGAAGAAGAGATGTGAATTTCGTAGGTGTCTCCCCAGGGGAGCTTAAAGACCCTGTAGAGGCTTCTTATGTGGCTTTTTATAGTTGAAAAGTGTTGCCCTAGGTCAAACTTACTGCCCAAGAGGTATTTTCTGCCCAAGATGTGTCTGAAAAGGAAAGAATCGCGCTTTTCGGCTTCAGAAGGAAGGCTGCGCGAAAATGCACTGCGGAAGGAAGTTGGTGCGCGCGGTTTGGTCTCAGAAAGGGAAGGAGGCGCAGATTGTGCTTCCTAAATAAGTTTAGATGCTGACCTTACTTCCTAATTAGTGTAGAGGCTGCCCATATTGTTGCAGAGGAGGAAAGAATCATGCATTAATGCTTCCAGAAGAGGAAGGAGTCGTGGCTGGAGCTTCAGAAGGAAAGAGACACGTTCCAAGGCTTTCAGAAGAGGAATGATGTGTGCCTTGGTCTCCAGAAGGCAGGTGATGTGCGCATGGACTGCAGAAGAGGAAGGAGAGCGTAGTCATTAATGTGCAGAGATGGAAAGATATCTGTCCAATCTTTCCTTTTTAGGTGGAGCCTTCGTTTGAATTTTAAACGCTGAACGCAGAAGAGGCAAGTGTGCCTTCATGAGGTCTTGCTGCCTAAATTGGAAGATATGACTGCTGCAGTGTGTGCACATCTTTGAACAAGGAAAGAAATATCTGCGATTCGTATTTCAAATAATCTTCTAACTAAACTTGCCTTATTTGAAAACTTTCCTTTCTTGGCACATGTTCTAAATAAGGCAGGAAAGATTCTGTAGTTCGAATTTCGGACAGTTTGCTGACCGTGCTTTCTGACACTTTCCTTATTTGGCACTTTCCATATATGAAAACTTTCCTTATTTGGAACTTTCCATATATGAAAACTTTCCTTTTCTGGAACTTTCCATATTTGGCACTTTTTGGTAGTTTTAAGAGCAGTTTCTCCATATTTGTTTTTCACACCTAGTTTCTGCAAAACATGAACAAAACAACCAAATTAGGCAGAAAAGGTGCAAATAAACATCATTAAGATCATGATAATATGGCCTAAAATACGCTCTGTCAATGGGTCAGAGGTTGTCTTCAGAGGAGACAGGAGGGGTACACCTAGAGATTTGATATCAGCCCTACAAGCTCGTAGGTTGCTCAAGAGGGGTTGCCAGGGTTTTCTAGCTCATGTGAGGGAGCTGGATAGTCATGTCAGAGAGCCCATCTCAGTGCCCGTGGTCAGTGAGTTTTTAGATGTCTTCCCAGACGAGCTGCCAGGTTTACCACCTGCTAGGGAGATAGAGTTTGAAATTGAATTGATGCCTGGAACCAGACCGATCTCTATTCCTCCCTATAGGATGGCACTAGCAGAATTGAAGGAGCTTAAAGAGCAGTTGCAAGAGCTGGTAGATAAGGGCTTCATCCGACCGAGTACCTCACCTTGGGGTGCTCCAGTGCTATTTGTGAAAAAGAAAGATGGATCCCTTAGACTTTGTATTGACTACAGGCAGTTGAACAAAGTCACTACCAAGAATAAGTACCCATTGCCAAGGATCGATGATCTATTCGACCAGCTAGCAGGAGCAGGTTGTTTCTCCAAAATAGATCTGAGATTAGGGTACCATCAGCTGAGGATAAGAGAAGAGGATGTGCCGAAGACGGCGTTCAGGACCAGATATGGGCACTATGAGTTTCTTGTGATGCCGTTCGGGTTAACCAATGCCCCTGCAGCATTCATGGATCTCATGAACAGAGTGTTTAGCCAGTACCTGGATCACTTTGTTATTGTCTTCATAGATGATATCTTAGTGTATTCCAGGAATGCAGAGGAGCATGCCCATCATCTGAGGTTGGTTTTACAGACCTTGAGGGAACACGGCTTGTATGCCAAGTTCTCCAAGTGTGAGTTCTGGCTGAGGAGCATTTCATTATTGGGGCATGTGGTGTCAGAAAATGGAATAGAGGTGGACCCCAAGAAAGTGGAAGCTGTAGCTAACAGGCCTAGACCCACTACAGTGATAGAGATCAAAAGCTTCTTGGGTTTGGCAGGTTACTACAGGAGGTTCGTACATGACTTCTTTAAAATTGCAGCTCCTATGACCAGACTGACTAAGAAGAACCAGAGGTTTGTGTGGACCGACCAGTGTGAGGAGAGCTTTGAGGAGCTAAAGAAGAGGTTGACGTCAGCACCGGTGTTAGGTCTGCCAACTAGTAATGAAGACTTCACAGTGTATTGTGATGTATCCCGTGTGGGACTGGGTTGTGTGCTAATGCAGAATGAAAGGGTGATTGCTTATGCTTCTAGGCAGCTGAAGAAGCACGAGTTGAATTACCCTACACATGACCTAGAGATGGCAGCTATCATCTTTGCACTCAAGATGTGGAGGCATTACCTTTATGGGGTAAAATGTGAGATATTCACAGATCATAAGAGCCTGCAGTACATCCTGAGTTAGAGAGAGTTGAACCTGAGGCAGAGAAGATGGGTGGAACTGCTTAGTGACTATGATTGCAAGATCCAGTACCATCCGGGTAAGGCGAATGTTGTGGCAGACGCCTTATACCGGAAATCACTTGGCAGTTTGTCCCATATTTCAGCAGAGAGAAGACTAGTGGTCAGGCAGTTCTTCTAGCTCATTAATGAAGGTTTGCAGTTGGAGTTGTCTGGTACAGGCGCTTTGATTGCCCAGATGAGAGTGGCACCCGTGTTTCTGGAGCAGGTGGCTAAGAAACAACATGAGGACCTAGAGTTAGTAAAGATTGCCAGGACTGTTCAGTCAGGCAAGAATGAAGAGTTCAGATTTGACAGCAAGGGTATCCTCCACTATGGGAATAGATTGTGTGTACCAGATGATGTAGGTCTGAAAGGAGACATTATGAGGGAAGCTCATAATGCCAGGTACAGTGTTCACCCTAGAGCCACCAAAATGTATCAAGATCTGAAGAAAGTTTATTGGTGGCCAGCTATGAAGAGAGAAATGGCACAGTTCGTGTCAGCCTGCGAAGTATGTCAGAGGGTGAAGCTGGAACATCAGAAGCCGGCTGGAATGCTTAACCCACTACCTATTCCAGAGTGGAAATGGGAGAATATAGCTATGGACTTCGTAGTGGGGTTACCCACAACGTCCAACAGATTGAACTCCATATGGGTGATTGTGGACAGACTGACCAAATCTGCTCACTTCATCCCTGTCAGGAGTGGCTATTCTGTGGACAAGTTGGCGCAGGTGTATGTTGATGAGGTTGTCAGGTTGCATGGGGTTCCTATTTCAATAGTGTCTGATAGAGGGCCCCAGTTCACCTCCAGGTTTTGGCGGAGTCTGCAGAATGCCATGGGTACCAGGTTGGACTTCAGCACTGCTTTCCATTCTCAGACGGACGGACAGTCAGAGAGGACCATCCAGACAATAGAGGATATGCTCAGAATGTGTGTGCTAGATTTTGGCGGTTCTTAGAGGCAGCATCTACCTTTGGTGGAGTTTGCTTACAATAACAGTCATCATGCTAGCATAGGGATGGCTCCATATGAAGCTTTGTATGGAAGGAAGTGCAGGTCGCCTGTTTGCTGGGAGGAAGTTGGAGAAAGGGCCTTGGCAGGGCCTGAGCTTGTAGAGATCACCAGCAAAGTGGTGCCCATAATCAGAGAAAGGATCAAGACTGCTGCAAGCAGGCAAAAGAGTTATGCAGATGTCCGCAGAAGGCAAATGGAGTTTCAGGAGGGGGATTTGGTATTGCTCAGAGTGTCTCCAATGAAAGGGGTGATTCGGTTCGGGAAGAAAGGTAAGCTAGCTCCACGGTACATCGGACCCTTTGAAATCTTGCAGAAGGTCGGGAATGTATCGTATAAGCTGGATTTACCTACTTCAATGGAGAGAATCCATCTGGTTTTCCATGTTTCCATGTTAAGAAAGTTCGTGTCAGATCCGGGCAAGGTTCTTAGTGAGCCTAATGTGGAGATCCAAGAAGATCTCACCTATGTTGAGCAGCCAGTACGGATCTTAGACACCCAGATCAGAAAGTTGAGAAACAAGGAGATCCCGATGGTGAAAGTTCTTTGGAATCACCACAACATCGAAGAGTGTACCTGGGAGACACGGGAGTCCATGCTCCAGCAATATCCTCATCTCTTCTAAGGTGAGTGTTATGTGTTTTTGTTGTGTCTGGTATGTATGTTCATGTTTTATGCTATGCCATGTTTGTTTGGTGAACATTCGGGGACGAATGTTCTTAAGGGGGGAAGAATGTAATACCCGGCTAGATTCCGGTATCGGAATTCCTACCGTCCGGTGGGATCTCGGATGTCAGAGACCTCTAGAAGGGTAAAATCATGTTTTCATAAAATGTTTTAATGTATTTATGGTTTTAAGTAAGAAAGGAATTGAGTTTTGAATGAAAAAGACTATGGAGGCATTTTCAGGTTCGGCCGCCGAACCTCAAGTTCGGCCGCCGAACATTGGATAGTTTAGGGGGGCAAGTTAGGCTTCCGAAAGTAGCAAAGGTTCGGCCGCTGAACCTCATGTTCAGCCGCCGAACTTGCATGAGTTTTGGTGTAATACCCGGCTAGAGTCCGGCACCGGAATTCCTGTTGTCTGATGGAATCCGGGGTGTCGGAATTCTAAAAAGGGTAGGATTTATGTTTTACTAGGTGTTATGATGTGTTTAAAAGTTTTAAGGATAAGGGAAGTGAGTTTGGAGTTGAAATGACCTAAGGCAGATGAGCCAAGTTCGGCCGCCGAAAGTAAGTTCGGCCACCGAAAGTGTTTGGCTTCCGAAGGGAAGTTCGGCCCCCGAAGGTTGCATGCGCGTGCATGTGAATGGGCAGCCGAAGCTGAGTGGCTAGTGAGCTGAGTCATATGTTTTGACAGATGTTGGCTTCAGATTCTTGCCATGAATTAGCCACGTCTTCTATGACTCATCTGCAAGTATTTTGAGCAGCTCATGCAGGAGTTTGCTCATTCACCAAGTTTTGAAGGGTTTGAAGCAAAAAGTGAGTTTGAGAGAATTTGAGAGTGTGAGAAGAGGTGATCCGTTTTTTCCCTTGTTCAGAGTGTTTAGCTTCTTGCTACAGGAGGTAAGTGATGCACTTGAACATGTGAATATGTTTTCTGAAGGTTTTAGGGGGATTTGTGGAAGGAGATGCATGCTTAGGTTATTCATGATAGTTTTGATGAGTTATGCATGGATACATGTGTATGTGTTATGTTTGATTTGTTGTTTGGGGTTATTAGCTAGTCTTGGACCCCTGTGAGCATATACATGAGTATATGTAAGGTGAGGAGGTGACGTTTGTATGGGTTTGAGAAGGTGAAGGAAAGAAGGAGATGGTTTGCCGTTGAAACTGAGTTCTGGATGAACTCAGGTTCGGCAGCCGAAGGTTCATTCGGCCGCCGAACCTCCTGCATGGTGACTTGGTTGCCACAGCTTGCCCCCGAGTGTTTTTGCATGTTCGGCTCTGTTTGGGGGATTCGGCCGCCGAAGGTGCCGCCGAAGGTGCTTGAGTTTCGTCTCTGGAGAGGACATTCGGCCGCCGAACCTGCCGCCGAAAGTGTTCTGTCCAGCTTTTCTTTTGCATGCTTTACATGGCTAGTTAAGTGAGTTTCAGGGGATGTTTAGGGAGTTTAATAGAGGTATTGATAAGTTAGTTTGGTCCCTCATGTAAGTCCATCTGTATAGGTACAGACCAGAGGAACCAGAGAGAGCAGCAGTGAGTACTGCTCCAGAGTTTCAGAGCCTGCAGAGTGAGTCAGTCCAGAGCCAGAGGTGAGTGGAACTAAACTTATGACTTTTAATTGAACCACAAATTGCTTTTAGCATATCTCATGCATCATGTTTATGCCATAGGGTGATTGCATTAGTATCCACGAATATGTTGCATTGCATTGTTAGTTGATGATGTGAGTAAATGCTGAGTGATCCAATAGTCTCAGACAGGAAGTCCAGGAGCCTTTGACTACGCCCTGGCACGTATAGCAAAGACCAGGAGCCTTTGACTACGCCCTGGCAGGTATATAGCAAAGTCCAGGAGCCTTTGACTACGCCCTGGCAATGGTAAGTTCATAGGTGTTATATACACATATACATATATGACAGGAAGACCAGGTGCTCGATTCTACGCCCTGGCACAGAGTTACTGGGACTATGTGGTGACAGGTTTACTCGTGATGTGGCTTGTCTGTGTTATGACGCATTTCATGAGATCATATATTATTGAGATGTTTTACTGTTCTACTCACTGGGCTATAGAGCTCATCCCACTCCCGTAACCCCAATTTTGCAGGTTCAGTGTACAGTGTACAGGGACAGTCCAGCAGAGTACAGGAAAAGTAAAGAGATCTGTAATAGCTTAGAATGGACATGTAATCTAAAGAGATGTAATAGTTGTTGCTTGACCTAGTGACCTAGTGATGTATGTTTTGTACATGATCTGTATATGTATATATGTTTTTTTTCTGTATGTGTGAAAACCAGGCTTAACAGGTATGAGATAGCCCATCTAGAGCAAGCTCTAGTCAGGGATACAGAGTACAGAGTACATGAGTACAGAGTACAGAGATAGTGCATGCACAGGTTAAGCCTTGGTTCAGAAAAGAGTTTTATTTTCACATAATATGTCTGATCATGTATGAGGTTTACAGGTACACAGAGAGTATAGCAGGCTTGCTACGGGTTCTGGCGGCCTTAAGCCGACCTGAATCCTAGCGCCGGTGACGGTCCATTTTGGGGTCGTTACAGATTGGTATCAGAGCTCTAGGTTCATATGATCGGACCTATAGCGATAGTGTTGGGCTCAGACAGGTTAGAAGTGGTCAAGCACAATAGGAAATCATGTCCACTAGGATAGGGTCTTGAGTCCTATCTGCTATGATCTGCTATGCGTATTGTATGTGTATGCTTGATGTTTATATGCTAAAGTGGTATGTTATGTTGTGTTTTCAGAGTAAAGATGCGAGGAACTCGTCGATCAGCTCGATTGACTGGAGTCCCACCAGAGAGTGAGAGATCAGCTGCTCGTCCTCCTGCATTGCCAAGGGCAAGGTCTCAGAGATCTAGCAGGGAAGGTACGTCAATAGACCCTAGAAGGTCTGTCGACGAGAGCAGAAGAGGAACAGCTAGGGGAGGAAGATCAGAGGAAGAGAGGGAGGCTATGGAGACTGATCCGTCTATGGATGAAGGTATGGGAGAATCTTTAGGAGGTATTCAGGCCTCAGGATTTGAGTATCCAGCTGTGTTTCAGGAGCCAGAGTATCCGATGGAGGGTATGTCGGAGTACTCTCGCTTTGACCCATATCCTACATACATGCCTTATATGCCATATCCTCATTATTACCCATCATATCCACCATATCCTATGTATCCACCCTCCCCTATACATCCAAGTGCAGCACACCCAGAAATAAATGACCCAGCACCTCCACCACCACAAACAGAACCAGGAGCCCCTGTTGTTGACAGACATGAACCTAGCTCATCTGGAGGTAAAGTCCAAATGACGGAGTACTTGAAATTGGATGCTCCTAAATACAACACAGGAGATGATCCATTTGACTACCTCAGAGCAGTTCGGATGATAACCGGTGAATTGGGAGCAGATGATAGGAGAGCCATTGAGATGGCAGGTTTCACAATAAAATGCAAGAAGGCCAGAGACTGGTTTAAGCATTATGTGGAGCCTAGAATGGCCAGTATGTCATGGGAAGAGTTTGCCAATGAGTTTGCAGGGTGGGCTTTTCCTGATAGTTCGAGAGAGATGAAAGTAATTGAATTTGAACAGTTGCGACAGACAGATGAGATGACTGTTGATGAATTCACAGATAAGTTCCTGGATTTGCTTCAGTACGTGGGTCAAGCCTATGATACTGATCAGAAGAAAGCAAGGAGATATACCATGAGACTTCATCCTAGGTATTCTTCTTTGATCCTTCCAGCTGAGAAGGAGAGTTTTCACTCGATAGTGGACGCAGCCAGGAAAATGGAAGCTAGTGCCAATAGTCAGAAACAGGCACAGGCTTCGGGTTCTAAAGTCCCCACACCAAGCAGTAAAAGATGGGATAGAGCAAAAGGAACAAAGAGTAAGTTCTGGAGTAAAGTCAAGTCAGGTCTGGGAATAGGTAGTGGCTCAAGCTCTGGCACAGCTCCAGTCTGCAGACGCTGCGGTAAACCACATGGAGGAGTTTGTCGGTTGGGATCTACAGCTTGTTTTCGATGTGGACAGGAAGGGCATATTGCTCGGGATTGTCCGCAGATGACTTTTGCACCATCCCAGCAGATGAGTTCAAGCAGTGTGGTACAGCCAGTTGTACGGCCAGCAGCTCCAGTCATGCCTCAGACTAGTGGCAGAGGTAGAGGGAGAGGGGTAGCCTCTACTTCAGCAGCAGGTTCCCGAGGTGGAAATCCGATAGCCCCAGCACGGATTTTCACAGTGACACAGGAGGAGGCTAACACGTCGAACACAGTGGTGTCAGGTAATCTCATCATTGGGTGTTCAGATGTGTATGCTTTGATGGACCCCGGTGCTTCTCATTCCTTTATTGCTTCGAGAGCCATAGGGAGATTGGGTTTGATCAGTTCTGAGTTAGAGTATCCTCTCTGGGTCAGTGGACCTAGATGTGACCCATCAGTGGCAGTGTCAGTCTGTCGTTTCAGTCCAGTGTTTATTGAGGGTAGATGCCTTCCAGCTGACCTTGTGGTTCTAGATTTGACAGATTTTGATGTCATTCTAGGGATGGATTGGCTATCTGCATATAGTGCTACGTTGGACTGTAGAGAGAAGCTCGTGAGTCTCAGAGACCAGGATGGGTCAGAGTGTGTCTTCAGAGGAGACAGGAGAGGTACACCCAGAGGTATGATTTCAGCCCTTCAGGCTCGTCGTTTGCTTAGGAGGGGTTGTCAGGGGTTTCTAGCTCATGTGAGAGAGCTAGACAGTCAGGTGAGGGAACCAGCCACAGTACCAGTAGTCCGAGAGTTTCTCGATGTGTTCCCAGACGATTTGCCAGGACTACCACCTGATAGGGAGATAGGGTTTGAAATTGAATTACTGCCAGGTACTAGACCTATCTCTATTCCTCCCTACAGGATGGCGCCAGCTGAGTTAGCAGAGTTGAAAGAACAGTTGCAGGACTTGGTAGATAAGGGTTTCATCCGCCCTAGTACCTCACCTTGGGGTGCTCCAGTGCTCTTTGTCAGAAAGAAGGATGGATCCCTCAGACTTTGTATTGACTACAGACAGTTGAACAAGGTCACTATCAAGAATAGATATCCCTTACCTCGGATTGATGATCTATTTGACCAGCTAGCTGGAGCAGGTTGTTTCTCGAAAATAGATCTGAGATATGGGTATCAGCAGTTGAGAGTCAGAGAGGCAGATGTGCCTAAGACAGCTTTCCGGACCAGATATGGGCATTATGAGTTCTTAGTGATGCCGTTCGGGTTGACTAACGCCCCTGCAGCATTTATGGATCTCATGAACAGGGTATTTAGTGAGTTTCTGGATCACTTTGTCATTGTGTTTATCGATGATATATTAGTGTATTCCAGAGATACAGAGGAGCATGCCCAGCATCTGAGGATAATACTGCAGACACTGAGAGAGCATGGGTTATATGCCAAGTTCTCGAAGTGTGAGTTTTGGTTAAGGAGCATTGCCTTCTTGGGACATGTGGTATCAGCAGAGGGTATTGAAGTAGATCCCAAGAAGATAGAGGCTGTAGCTAACTGGCCCAGACCCACGACAGTGACTGAGATTAAAAGCTTTCTGGGACTGGCAGGTTACTACAGGAGGTTCATTCAGAACTTCTCAAAGATAGCAGCTCCTATGACCAAATTGACTCAGAAGAACCAGAAGTTTGTCTGGTCAGACCAGTGTGAAGAGAGCTTTGAGGAGCTCAAGAGGAGATTGACAACAGCACCAGTGCTAGCTCTGCCTGTTAGTCATGAGGATTTCACAGTGTTCTGTGATGCATCTCGAGTGGGATTGGGTTGTGTATTGATGCAGAGTGATAGAGTAATAGCTTATGCTTCTAGACAGTTGAAGAAGCACGAGTTGAATTACCCTACCCATGACCTAGAGATGGCAGCAGTTATCTTTGCACTTAAGATGTGGAGGCATTACCTCTACGGGGTTAAATGCGAGATCTTCACTGATCACAAGAGTTTACAGTACATCTTGAGTCAGAGAGAGCTCAATTTAAGGCAGAGGAGATGGGTAGAATTGCTCAGTGATTATGATTGTCAGATTCAGTATCATCCGGGTAAGGCGAATGTGGTCGCAGACGCCCTAAGCCGGAAGTCACTAGGCAGTTTAGCCCATATAGCAGCAGAGCGGAGACCAGTTGTGATGGAGCTGTATAAGCTCTTTGATGAGGGATTACAGCTAGAGTTGTCTGGTACAGGTGCGTTGATAGCACAGATGAGAGTGACACCTGTGTTTCTGGAGCAGATAGCTCAGAGACAGCATGAGGACCCTGAGTTGATGAAAATTGCCAGGACTGTTCAGTCAGACAATAATGTAGAGTTCAAATTTGACAGCAAAGGGATCTTTCGCTATGGGAGTCGACTTTGTGTACCAGATAGGGGCAGTGTGAAGGAAGACATTATGAGGGAAGCTCATAATGCGAGGTATAGTGTTCACCCAGGAGCCACCAAGATGTATCAGGATCTGAAAAGGGTCTATTGGTGGCCAGCCATGAAGAAAGAAGTGGCGCAGTTCGTGACAGCCTGTGAGGTTTGTCAGAGGGTGAAATTAGAACATCAGAAACCAGCCGGAATGCTTAACCCATTACCGATTCCCGAGTGGAAATGGGAGAACATAGCCATGGATTTTGTAGTGGGTTTACCAGTAGCGTCCAACAGGATAGACTCGATATGGGTGATTGTGGACAGACTCACGAAATCTGCTCATTTTCTTCCAGTACGGAGTAACTATTCTGTGGATAAGCTGGCACAGGTCTATCTGGATGAGATAGTGAGGTTACATGGAGTGCCAGTGTCTATAGTTTCAGACAGAGGACCTCAGTTTACTTCCCGCTTTTGGCGGAGTCTGCAAAGTGCAATGGGCACGAGATTAGAGTTTAGTACTGCTTTCCACCCACAGACTGATGGACAGTCAGAAAGGACCATCCAGACCATAGAGGATATGCTTCGCCTTTGTGTGTTAGACTTTGGCGGTTCTTGGAGGCAGCATCTACCTTTGGTGGAGTTTGCCTACAATAACAGTCATCATGCTAGCATTGGGATGGCTCCTTATGAAGCATTATATGGGAGGAAGTGCAGATCCCCTGTTTGCTGGGAAGAAGTAGGAGAGAAGGCTCTTGCAGGGCCAGAGTTAGTAGACATTACCAGTAGAATGGTGCCCATGATCAGAGAGAGACTTAGAACAGCTCAGAGTAGACAGAAAAGTTATGCAGACGTTCGCAGAAAACAGTTAGAGTTTCAAGAGGTAATTGGGTATTGCTGAAAGTGTCTCCAATGAAAGGAGTGGTTCGTTTTGGGAAGAAAGGTAAATTGGCTCCACGGTACATTGGACCCTTTGAGGTGTTGCAGAGGATCGGAAATGTGTCGTATAAGCTGGATTTACCTGCTTCTATGGAGAGAATTCACCCGGTATTTCATGTTTCTATGCTACGACAGTTTGTGTCAGATCCGAATAAGGTTCTGAGTGAGCCTGAGGTGGAGATTCATACAGATCTCACCTATATAGAGCAGCCAGTGTGGATTCTGGACACGCAGATCAGACAGCTAAGGAACAAGGAGATTCCGATGGTGAAAGTTTTATGGAACCACCATAATCTAGAAGAGTGCACATGGGAGACGCGGGAGTCTATGCTCCAGCAATATCCATCTTTGTTTTGAGGTTAGTTTTATTTTGTATGTTTTCGGAACATCCGAGGACGAATGTTCTTAAGGAGGGGAGAATGTAATACCCGGCTAGAGTCCGGCACCGGAATTCCTGTTGTCTGATGGAATCCGGGGTGTCGGAATTCTAAAAAGGGTAGGATTTATGTTTTACTAGGTGTTATGATGTGTTTAAAAGTTTTAAGGATAAGGGAAGTGAGTTTGGAGTTGAAATGACCTAAGGCAGATGAGCCAAGTTCGGCCGCCGAAAGTAAGTTCGGCCGCCGAAAGTGTTTGGCTTCCGAAGGGAAGTTCGGCCCCCGAAGGTTGCATGCGCGTGCATGTGAATGGGCAGCCGAAGCTGAGTGGCTAGTGAGCTGAGTCATATGTTTTGACAGATGTTGGCTTCAGATTCTTGCCATGAATTAGCCACGTCTTCTATGACTCATCTGCAAGTATTTTGAGCAGCTCATGCAGGAGTTTGCTCATTCACCAAGTTTTGAAGGGTTTGAAGCAAAAAGTGAGTTTGAGAGAATTTGAGAGTGTGAGAAGAGGTGATCCGTTTTTTCCCTTGTTCAGAGTGTTTAGCTTCTTGCTACAGGAGGTAAGTGATGCACTTGAACATGTGAATATGTTTTCTGAAGGTTTTAGGGGGATTTGTGGAAGGAGATGCATGCTTAGGTTATTCATGATAGTTTTGATGAGTTATGCATGGATACATGTGTATGTGTTATGTTTGATTTGTTGTTTGGGGTTATTAGCTAGTCTTGGACCCCTGTGAGCATATACATGAGTATATGTAAGGTGAGGAGGTGACGTTTGTATGGGTTTGAGAAGGTGAAGGAAAGAAGGAGATGGTTTGCCGTTGAAACTGAGTTCTGGATGAACTCAGGTTCGGCAGCCGAAGGTTCATTCGGCCGCCGAACCTCCTGCATGGTGACTTGGTTGCCACAGCTTGCCCCCGAGTGTTTTTGCATGTTCGGCTCTGTTTGGGGGATTCGGCCGCCGAAGGTGCCGCCGAAGGTGCTTGAGTTTCGTCTCTGGAGAGGACATTCGGCCGCCGAACCTGCCGCCGAAAGTGTTCTGTCCAGCTTTTCTTTTGCATGCTTTACATGGCTAGTTAAGTGAGTTTCAGGGGATGTTTAGGGAGTTTAATAGAGGTATTGATAAGTTAGTTTGGTCCCTCATGTAAGTCCATCTGTATAGGTACAGACCAGAGGAACCAGAGAGAGCAGCAGTGAGTACTGCTCCAGAGTTTCAGAGCCTGCAGAGTGAGTCAGTCCAGAGCCAGAGGTGAGTGGAACTAAACTTATGAATTTTAATTGAACCACAAATTGCTTTTAGCATATCTCATGCATCATGTTTATGCCATAGGGTGATTGCATTAGTATCCACGAATATGTTGCATTGCATTGTTAGTTGATGATGTGAGTAAATGCTGAGTGATCCAATAGTCTCAGACAGGAAGTCCAGGAGCCTTTGACTACGCCCTGGCACGTATAGCAAAGACCAGGAGCCTTTGACTACGCCCTGGCAGGTATATAGCAAAGTCCAGGAGCCTTTGACTACGCCCTGGCAATGGTAAGTTCATAGGTGTTATATACACATATACATATATGACAGGAAGACCAGGTGCTCGATTCTACGCCCTGGCACAGAGTTACTGGGACTATGTGGTGACAGGTTTACTCGTGATGTGGCTTGTCTGTGTTATGACGCATTTCATGAGATCATATATTATTGAGATGTTTTACTGTTCTACTCACTGGGCTATAGAGCTCATCCCACTCCCGTAACCCCAGTTTTGCAGGTTCAGTGTACAGTGTACAGGGACAGTCCAGCAGAGTACAGGAAAAGTAAAGAGATCTGTAATAGCTTAGAATGGACATGTAATCTAAAGAGATGTAATAGTTGTTGCTTGACCTAGTGACCTAGTGATGTATGTTTTGTACATGATCTGTATATGTATATATGTTTTTTTTCTGTATGTGTGAAAACCAGGCTTAACAGGTATGAGATAGCCCATCTAGAGCAAGCTCTAGTCAGGGATACAGAGTACATAGTACATGAGTACAGAGTACAGAGATAGTGCATGCACAGGTTAAGCCTTGGTTCAGAAAAGAGTTTTATTTTCACATAATATGTCTGATCATGTATGAGGTTTACAGGTACACAGAGAGTATAGCAGGCTTGCTACGGGTTCTGGCGGCCTTAAGCCGACCTGAATCCTAGCGCCGGTGACGGTCCATTTTGGGGTCGTTACATTTGGAGGCACTTTAGGCTGCCGAAGGGTGGTCTGGCTAGCCCCTATATAAGGGCTCCATGGTCGAAACGGGCGAGCTTTCTCCCCCTTTTCGGCCAACGGTGAGTCCATGCTCTCCCATGGATGATTTTTGATGTTTTTCCTTCATTCTTTCGAGTTTTAACAAGTTTTATCTTGGTTTGAAGATTTTTGAGCAAAAGAAGTGAAGTTGGTTACTTGAAGACCAAAGGAGCGAGATCTCCTTCATCTCTGAGTTGGATCATCTTCCCTCTCGATCTTCAAGAGGTAAGAGTAGCTCCACACTTCTTTTCATGTTTTAGTTGAGTTTCATGAAGTTTCTTGGGGTAGAAATGCATGTGTAGGTTTATGTTGAGTTTTGGGTTTATGTTGGGTTTATGGACAATGTGGGTTGTATGTGTATGTTTGATGTGTTTTGGTTGGAGTTGAAGTTAGTTTGAGACCCCTATGTGCTTGTTGGCTTGAGTTTGCATGTTGTAGAATAGGTAAATGCATGATTGAATGGATTGGGAGGCTTTTGTGCATTGTGGAGGCTGAGTTTTGCCCTTTGGAAGAACTCAGGTTCAGCAGCCGAAGGGACTTTCGGCCGCCGAACCTACCTGTGGAGGCCAACGTTTGGCTGCCGAACCCTGCCCTCTAAAGTGGACTTTCGGCTCTGGAAGGGAGATTCGGCCGCCGAAGGTGCCGCCGAACATGCATGAGTTTCGTCTCTGGAGGGAACCTTCGGCCGCCGAAAGTGCCGCCGAAGGTGCATGACTTTCGGCTCTAGAGGGACTTTCGGCCGCCGAACCTGCCGCCGAAAGTGCCCCGTTCAGCCCTCCTTTGCATGATTTCTATGATTGTTTTAAGGTGTTTTAGGGGGTTTGTGGGGAGTATTTTAGAGTCATGTTCTTGTATGTTTGGTCCCTCATTTGAGTCCACCTGTATAGGTTCGGACCCGAGGAACCGAGGACCTCAGCAGTGAGATAGCTGCTCCCGAGTCTTTTTAGAGCTAGCCTGAGGTGAGTAAAATGAATCCTTATGTTTCAAAGATAAATTGATTTTGAGCATGTTCATGCATCATAAATGCCATGTGATATGTATTAGGTTGTTCGCAGTGAGTCAGCTGCTTCAGTGTCTTGTCAGAGCTAGCCTAAGGTGAGTGGAATAACTCTTTATGCTTTAAAGTAAATAAATCAGTTCTTAGCATGATTCACGCATCATGAATGCCATGAGATATATTAGGGTGCTTGCATTAGAATTCACGAATATGTTGCATTGTATAATATGTTGATGATGTGGATGAATGTTGGATGATCCTTTGGCCCTCACTATGATATGATATGTTATGAGATGGTAATGATACGGTGAAAGACCAGTGAGGCCCATTCTATGCCCCTGGCACTATGTAAGAGAAAGACCAGTGAGGCCCATTCTACGCCCCTGACATTAATGGAATGTTATGTTATGTTATGCTATGTAAGAGAAAGACCAGTGAGGCCCATTCTACGCCCCTGGCACTATTGGAATGTGTAGAGGGCTATAGGTGACAAATTCATCCTTGATGTGAATTGTTTGTGATGTGATGCATTCCATGATATCATATGTTTTAAATATAATGTTTTATTATTCTGCTCACTGGGCTCTAGTAGCTCACCCCACTCCCTTAATCCCCCAGGTTTGCAGGTACGGGATAGACCAGGAGGTCAGCTAGAGTAAAGTCATGGTTATGTAATAGCTAGTGGTGGACATGATAAATATTGAAATGTATTGAATAGTATTAAACAATTATGTAATGTAATGGTGTTATTGAGGATAGAATTGTGCTTGACCCTAGTATGTTGTTAATCCCTTGTGAGTACATGATTTTAATGATGTTTATGTAAACCAAACTTAATAAATGTTATGTTACCCCATTGGAGCATTGTTGAGGACTCTAGTGTGGGGTTGATGATTATGTATATGAATAGTGCATGCACAGGTTGAGTTTGGTAAATGAATTAGAGAATTCAATTTTTTATATAATTGTTGATCATGTATGGGATTAAACAGGTTTATAGGAGGTAAGTCAGGCTTGCTACGGGTCTCGGCGGCCTTATGCCGATCTGGATCCTAGCGCCGGTAGCGGTCCGGTTTTCAGGTCATTACACTGTTGGCTTCTGATAAGGATTAGTTCTGCCTCCTTTGTCTGCTGTAGTGGTGATTGCTTTTCCCTTACTGTCTCTCCTTTCTTCCATAGTATTATGAGGATTGCCAGAATTTACAACCTTAGAAGGCTTCCCGCTATAATTACCTCTATTCTGTTGCATCCCTGTCGAATCAGAATTTCTGTAATTAAAATTTCAGTTATACTGCTGTCATGGCTGCCAATCAACACGCTCTTCTGCCCTTTTGGCCATCTCAATGGCGACTGCCAAAATGAAAATCGCAGCTACTCCTGTCATACAGCGAATTTCGTGATTCAGGCTCCTCTGATAATGAGCAACCTACTGGGCTTCATTCTCACAGTTTTCACACCTCGTTTGCAACCTCAAAAACTACTCAGTATATTCATCCACCCTTCGATTCCCTTGTACACAGTAATGATACCGGTTATACAAAACCTGAGCATGATCACTAGCCAAGAACTGCTATTCAATCATCTGCTTCATCAACACCCAGTTTCGTCTGGGTTCCAGCCTCCTCCGATAGCGTTCATTTTGAACAGAGTTCCACCAGGCTGCTTCACCCCCTTAACTTATAGGCCACAATTGGAACCTTGCGATCCTCTTCCACGTTCATAATTTAGAAGAAACGTTCAACCTTTGTTAGCCAATCAAGGACAGATTGCACGTCCAATGAACCAGAAAAGTTTTGAAAGTCTATATTGATCTTGTAACTTTTTGATAATTCTGTTGGGGATTTGCAGCCACAGGATTTGCACTTCTTAAAAGTAAAAAAATAATCATTAATTTAACTTTTTAACCGCGAGATGTAAACGTTATTTAGTATAGAACAATAATTAATTTATAGCTATTTTATGAATAAAAATTAAATTAAAAATTATATATATAATTTTATTTTTTTATATGAAAGTTAATCTTATTTTTCTTATTTCAATTTATATTTTTCACTACTTTAATCTTGATGTTTTTTATATGAATCAAATTGCAATGCATATAAACAATAATATCAATTTCATATAATTATGTTATCTTATATCATAAAATACTGCCAGTAATATTTAGTCCCATTGATCATTTATATTATTTTATTCATTAAAACATACTTTTTTTCTCAATAGCATGTTAATCATTAATAACAATTTTATTATTACTAGCAAGTTTATGTTAATAAAAATGAATATTTAGTGAACGTTGCCATGCATATCTAATATTTCATATTTATTTTTATTTAAAAATAATATATTTATAATATAGTGTTAAAAAAATAAAAAATTAATTCTAAAAAGAATTTTTAAAATCTAACATAATAAACTGAAATATTTTCAATCAACTATAGTTATAACAACAAAAATTAAAATATGAAATGTTTAGGATAAATTACAAGTATAGCCTTTGAGAAACTATAGCCTTAATTTCTATATTTTTAAAATTAAATAATTTAATTACTCACTTTTAGTATATACACAAATTAGTGTTTCTATCCATTTTTTTATCTAAATTTTATTACATTTAATAAAAAATACTGCATTATTCTTTACAATATTTTATATATGAGATTTATAAGTTTTTTAGATTTTATTCTTTTAACAAATTAAAATAGCCTCCAATTTAAATTTATTATTAAAAATAAATATATTTCGTATATTTTGATGATAAATATTTGATAATAATATTTATATTATTTAATAATGCTTAATATTTTATAAGCTGAGAAAATGACTAGTTATTAAAGTGTCAATTTCTATATAGTTATAAGAAATTATATTCCCAACATATGTGACAGGGTATTTTATAATTTTTTTTAATTTTTTTTAACTTGATAAAATATGATAAAATACTATTTAGACTCTGTCAGGAGTTTTAACCAATATCGTTTAGCTAAGACGATAAAAGAGAAAGACTAGAAACCAAAAAATCTTATTGAAATTCTTTAAAGATTGAAAAGTGAGTCTCTAATAGCCAAGGAAGGCTATTTATAATAGAAATAAAATTTTAGTATGCAAAATTACAAAAATATCTAAAAAATAATTAAAATGCAAAATTGAACCCCTAAACGATGGAATTTCCTTTTCGAAATTTTCTTTTCGAAAAGCTATCATGGGTCTCTATCGGACGTCGGCAACAAAAGTTAGAAAACATCCACATGCCGCTTTGCCAAGTTGCTCGCTACAATACTGTTATGAGAACCTATAGGAAGGGCAATAAGATCAACTGTATGCGCTGGGACTTTCCTATACACAACTGCAAACAGTGATATCTTTGTGGAGCCGTGGACAGTACAATTGTAAGCAAATTCTACTTGGGCAAGAGCAAGATCTCAAGCAGTTTTCTTGTTACTGCAGATGCAGCGCAGAAGATTGCCAAGCGTGCGGTTCACCACTTCGATTTGTCCATTAGTTTGAGAATTGGCAGCACTGTTGTATTGAAGTTCAGTTTCAAAACATTTTCATAAAGTCATCCAGAAGTGAGCTAGAAACTTCACATCTCTGTTAGAAGTAATGGTCTTGGGGACGCTATGTAAGCGAACAATCTCCTAGAAAAATAGTTTTGCCACATGAGAAGCATCATTAGTTTTCTTGTAAGGAATGAAACGTGCCATTTTGGAGAACCTGTCAACAACAACAAAAATGAAATCAGATCCATGTTGAGTAAATGGAAGACCAAGAACAAAATCCATAGACAAGTCCTCCCAAGGATATGCTGGAATAGGCAGTGGAGTGTATAAATCCGTATTCTGCGAATATCCCTTATGAGTTTGACAAACTGGGCACTTCTGGACCATCTGACCTGTATCTCTTTTTAATTGTACCCAGTAAAAATGCTCATCCAATCCTGCAACAGTCTTATCACGCCTCAAATGACCACTCAAACCTCCTCCAAGGACCTCCCAAATCAGTTTTTTCTGCAAAGAAGATCGAGGAATGCATAACTTGTTCTCCTTAAATAGAAAGCCATCATATATCAAGAACCCATCAGCAGGCTGGTGAGTCTGGACTCTAGCCCATATATCAGCAAAGTCATCATCTGTAGCATACAAAACCTTCAGAAATTCAAAATCTACAACCTCTTGATTAACTATAATCAATAGTGCAGTCGTCCTACTCAAAGCATCTGCCACCTTATTATTATGGCCAGCCTTATATTTTATGACATAATGAAAGGCTCCAAAATAAGCTGCCCATCGAGCATGCATCTTATTCTTTTTCTTTTGGGTTTTAAAATGGATCAAAGATTGATAATCTGTGTGAATAATAAACTCTCACCCCATCAAATACTGCTCTCAAGTTTTAAAAGCTCGGAATACTGCATATAACTCCTGCTCATAAGTGGACCACTTCTTTCTAGCTTTAAATTTCTCACTAAAGAAAGCAATAGGCCTTTTAGACTGCGATAACATTCCCCCAATCCCAATTCCACAAGCATCACATTCAACCTCAAACAATTTATCAAAATCGGGTAGAGCAAGAATATGGGCAGAAGTAAGCTTATCTTTAATCTCTTCAAAGCTCTTGTTGGCAGTGTCAATCCAACCAAATTTCTGTACTCTCTCTTTCTTCAAGCAATATGCGATAGGGGCAATGATGCTGCTAAAATTTCTGATAAACCATCGATAGAAAGTAGTAAAGCCATGAAAGCTGCGAACTTCAGAAATAGTTTTGCAGATTGGCCAATTCTGTATTGCTTCTACCTTCTTCTCATCAACATGTGTCCCTTCTGCACTAACAACGAATTTCAGAAACAGAATGCGCTCCGTCATATAAATGCACTTTTTTAAGATTAGTAACCAGCTGACTCGCGGTTGTCGAAGCCGGTCAAAAATAACCTTCTTGGTTATCAACAATTTACAACTGCAGATAGTGGTGAAGGATCGAATCCACAGATAATTGATTACCTATTTATTTTTCTCAACAAGACCAATAAAATAAACTGAAACAGTGAGATAAACCAAAAATGAGATGAACTGAAAGCGGAATAAAAATAAATTGCAGTAAAAGTAAAATGGGGGGTTTGAGATTGATTTGATTAACAAACTACTAAAAGCAATTAAAATAAGCGAATAATAAAATAAAAGAGAAATAAATAATAAGAAATCTCTAGTTGAAGTATTGGATCCACTTTAGTCATTGGGATTGATTACAGACACTTTGTTCTTTTGGGTTGATTCAATAGATTAGTTATGGGGATGGAAGACGCTTCTCACTACCATTATCTCTCCTTATGATTAAACCAATTAGGGAACGTCATTTAATTAATTACTAATTAACAAATTGCCAAGGAACGTCCTTGGGCCTTAGGCATCAAAACAATTGTCAATTGCATTAAGAAATAGAGAGATCCAATCCTAGCTACCCAAACGTATGGAGATAACGCTATATCAAACAATTTCCTTGGATTTTATCCCAAGTGTTCGCATGTAAGAATAACCCAAGCAATTACGGACTTAAATTATTCAAACTAACAAATAATTATTTTGCAATAAAAAATCAACGTAGATTTCAATAACAAAATAATATGAGAATTAAATATGAAATTGCATGAATATTGAATTCCCAAAATTAAACAATATTTGATCAAGTCTCACAACCCATTAAACAACTAAAGTTTCAACCAATATTCAACTAGATGAAAGAAATCAGCCACTCATTGGCTGAATTAAAAATAAAAAAATAAAAAAAGAAAGAAAGAATAACCGAAGAGAGCTGCGCCGAACTTGCGGAATTGCCGAGAGAAAATTATCCTTCAATTGTTCACTGAAGAGCCCTTTTTATAAGTGCAGAGGTGCGCTCTATTTTGGAATTTCTAGCCACGTGTGGGAGTGGTCCACGTGAGACGCTGGAGTGCTTCGGGAATGGGCAATGTGTGCGGTGAGCAGTCCACGTGAAGTGGGTTTTGCAGAAACGGGCTGTCCGTGCGCTGGGAAGGGTGAAGTGGAGTGTGGGCCCTGCGCAGAAATGGGATGCGCACTTGGTTCCGTGAATTCATGAGGAGCTTTGGCGGGGCCCACGTGAAGTGCTTTAATGCTGGTCTTGATCCACTGGGGGGAAATGGCGTTGAAGTGGTGACCATGTGCAGGAACGGAGTGGGTCCATGTGCTTGGCTTGGTTTGGCGGGCCCATGTGCGTGAGTGGGCTGTGATGTGCATGAATTGAGCCTTGCTTTGGTCCATTTGCAAGGGGAGCTTGCATGGGCTGAGGCGTGAGTGTTGAGGCGGGCCCACGTGCATGTGTTTGAATGTACGGGAATGTGGAGCGCGGGTTCATGCTGCGTGAATGGGCTGTGTGCGGGAATTTTGCGGGAGTGGGCCATTCAATTGTGGATCCATGTGCGGGCTTGCTCTCTTTAGCTCCAAAGAAGGCAGTTTTAGGGGGATTTTCTCCAAAATGTCATTTTACACCATTTTCTGCAAAATAATATTAAAAGCACTAAATTAAGCAAAAATCATGTAAATATTTATCAATAATATTAATATAAAATGGACTAAATTATGCTCTATCAAATACCCCCACACTTACCCTTTTGCTTGTCCTCAAGCAAATAAACATAGTCAAACAAGCTTTCTCACTGACAGAGCGCATTTTAGGCCATATTATCATGATCTTAATGATGTTTATTTGCACAGTTTCTGCCTAATTTGGTTGTTTTGTTCATGTTCTACAGAAACTAGGTGTGAAAAGACATTCTAGAGAAAATGTGGTTAAAACTGCCAAAAAGTGCCAAATATGGAAAGTTCCAGAAAAGGAAAGTTTTCATATATGGAAAGTTCCAAATAAGGAAAGTTTCATATATGGAAAGTGCCAAACAAGGAAAGAGTCAAAGAGCGCAGCCAGCAAACTGTCCGAAATTCGAACTGCAGAATCCTTCCTGCCTTGTTTAGAACGTGTGCCAAGAAAGGAAAGTCTTCAAATAAGGCAAGTTTTCAGAAAAGGAAAGTCTTCAAATGAGGAAAGTGCAGAGGCAAAAGCAAATAAGGAAAGCTCGGTCAGAGGATTATTTAAAATTCAAATCGCAGATATTTCTTTCCTTATTCAAAGATGTGCACATACTGCAGCAGTCATATCTTCCAATTTAGGCAGCGAGATCTCATGAAGGCACACTTGCCTCTTCTGCGTTCAACGTTTAAAATTCAAACGAAGGCTCCACCTAGAAAGGAAAGACTTGGCAGACCCACTTTCCCTTCTGCATTCAATGACTGCGCACCACTTGCCTCTTGCAACACAATTTGCGCGCCACTCCCTATTCAGGAAGGAGATCTCTATGCACTTGGCCTTCATACAGTCCAGATTCATAATTCAATAGAGGATCCATCTAAATAGGAAGTTTGGACAGCAAATATTTCCTATACAGTGCTGTCCGCGCGCCTACCTCTTCTGCAAAGCCTGATCCGCGCGCCTCCTTCCCTTTCAGTGCTATCCGCGCGCATGCCTCTCTCCTGCAGAGCAAGCCACGACTTTTCTTCCTCTATTGGCATCCTTGGATCGCTCTTCCTTCCTTTTCAGACACAAGGTACGCTCCTTTCCTATTCTGAAAGCCATCTGCGCGCACCTGCCTTCTGAAGTGCATGCACTACGATTCTTTCCTCTTCTGCAACAACTTGGGCAGCAAGTTGAGTTTGGGCAGCAACTTGGGCAGCCTCTACACTAATAAGGAAGACCTAGGCAGCATCAAAACTCTATAAAAAGGTACTCTCTTTGGCAGCCACGATTTTGGACACTTTCAGACTCATCTTCTCCTTCTCCATCCGGATCAAGCAAGGCCGCGCCTCCACCACCTTCGGCTTCTTCTTTTCTTCTTCTACCTTTCTTTATGGTTTTTGTTTCAGCCATGAGTGGCTGAAACCTTTCATTCTAGTTGAAGATCAAGTGAAGCTTTAGTTGTATTGTGGATTGAGAGACTTGGACTTTCATTGTTTTACCTTTTGTTATTCAATATTCTTGTGATTTCATGCTTAAGGATATTATTGCTTTGTTATTTAAGATCTCCATTGATTTTTGTTACAAAGTGATATATTGTTGTTTTGAATGATTTTAAGTCCGTATTTGCTTGAATCGTTTGAACATAAGAACACTTGGTGCACAACCAAGGAAATTGCATGATCTAGTGTTGTCTCCATGCATGTGGGTGACTAGAATTGGTTCTCTCCATTACTTTATGCGATTGACTTTTGCAAAAGGCCTAAGGCTCAAAGACGTTCTTTGGCAATTGTTAATTAGTAATTGATTGGTGGACTTTCCCTAATTAATTTAATCTAAAAGAGAGACTATGGATGTGAGAAGCTTCTTCAATCTCCATAGCCAATTTATTGAATCAACAAAGGAACATTTGAGTCAATGATCAATCCCATCAACTAAAGTGGATCTAAATCTTCAACTAGAGCTTTTACCATCATTGTTTTACCCTCAATTTACTTTCTGCTTACTTTTTAATTACTCTTTTCATTAGCTTAATCAAACCAATCTCAATACCCCCATTTTTACTTTACATGCACTTGCACTTTCTTTTCTTTTCTGCTCTCTTTAATTTGGTCTATTCAAGGAAGGTAAACGAGTATCAATTCCCTGTGGATACGATCCTCTTACCACTATCTGCAATTTTAATATTGTTGGTAGTTAAACAGGTGATTTATTTTGACCGGCTTCGACAACCGTTCTGTCAAAATTGGCGCCGTTGCCGGGGAATTGTCTAACTTGTTTATTTTCTTTCTTTTATGACCAGATCTGGACGCGAGGAAATCCTACCTTACGATCCAGAAATTGAGCGCACAATCAGGAGATTAGGTAAGCAAACAGGTACACATTTGGGGACTGCGCAATCCGGATCTGCGCAAAGACACCTTGAAATCGCAGATCAGCCTTCTGAAACCACTCCAACGCATCCTGAACCATCTGAAATGGCTGAAAACGTGGCACCACCTGCTGCCAATGCTGAACATGCTGTTCGTGAGGAAATTCCTCAAGGAAATCCAGCCGTAAGAGCCCCAGAGCCAAGAATAAGAACCATGGGAGAATGGGCGGCCCCAACGGGTGATCAAGCACCTCCGTGCATCAACTATCCACCTCTGACCGTTCCTTTTGAGCTCAAAACAGGTTTGATTCATATTCTCCCAAAATTTAGAGGATTAGAAAATGAAAACCCACATAAGCACTTGAAGGAATTCACCATTATTTGTTCATCCATGAGACCTCAAGGAATTACTGAAGAACATGTTAGATTAATAGCTTTTCCTTTCTCTCTTGAGGACCTTGCTAGAGATTGGTTATTCTATTTGCCACCTGGATCTATTAATTCTTGGGAAGAAATGGTTCAAACCTTTTTGAACAAATACTTCCCAACATCTAAATCAATTGGCATAATAAGAGAAATAACTAGCATAAGACAGAAACCTGCTGAAGATTTATATGACTATTGGGAAAGGTTTGAAAGGCTTTGTACAGGTTGTCCACAACATGATATGACAGACAGGTCCCTTATACAATTTTTCTACGGAGGATTGTTGTCATCAGAAAGGAGATACATCGATGTAGCCTGTGGGGGATCCATCAAGGACAAAACACCTGGAGAGATGAGGGAGCTGATCTCCACTCTTGCAGCCTCATCTAGGCAATATGGGGAGGAAAAGCAGATGCAAAGAGGGATCCATGAGGTAAGTAATTCTGATTCTCAAGTTTCAAAGCTAACTTGTCTTATGGAAAAGCTTCTCCTTAGCCAAGCTCAACAAGTTCATCAAGTCCAACAGCCTCAGCAACTTCGACCATGTGGTTTATGTGCCTATGTGGGACACCCAACTGATCAATGTCCCACACTTCAAGAAGAGGACCAGCACGTTAATGCAATTGGAGGATACAACAATCAGGTAAGACGTGATCCTTATTCTAACACATATAACCCAGGTTGGAGAGACCATCCCAATTTCAGTTACGCCAGGACAAACAATCAGATCAACCCCAGGAATCAAGTCCAACCAACACCTGCAAATTCAGACCATGCCCTTGGGGAGTTGACAAAGACGATACAAGTGCTGCAACTGCAGATCGGGGAGTTGGCATCCGCAATGAACAGATCTGGCATTCAAGGTAAGTTACCTTCTCAAACAGAAGACAATCCTAGAGAGAATGTGAATGCTATAACACTGAGAAGTGGGAAGGAGCTCCAACATACCAAGACAGATGAGCCAGAAACCATTCCTGCGCAACAATCAGAGGTTTCAGCTGAAACCACCCCTGCGCAACATCCACCTAAGCCGGCTAGCCATCCTCCTGCGCAAACTGAAGCACCTTCTGCGCAAAAAGATGACCCCCAGGTACGTTTTCAGATCCCTCCCCCTTTTCCGAAGAGATTTGAGAAAGCACAGAAAGAAAAAGAGGAAAGGGAGATCCTTGACACCTTCAGGAAGGTGCAGATCAACATACCTCTGCTAGATGCTGTGAAGCAGATTCCCAGGTACGCGAAATTTTTGAAAGAACTATGTACCAACAGAAGGAACCTGGCAGAGAGGGAAAAGGTAAGTGTAGGTGAAGTTGTGACAGCTGTCATTAAAAGAGAACTTCCAGCCAAGTGTAAGGACAAGGGCATGTTTGCAATCTCTTGTAAGATAGGAAATGTTGGGATTAGAAAGGCTATGTGTGATCTAGGTGCATCGATAAATGTTATGCCCCTGTCCATTTACAATTCTCTGAATGCAGGTGCACTGAAGGAAACTAGAGTTGTAATTCAACTAGCTGACAGATCCGTGGTATACCCAAAAGGTGTGCTCGAAGATGTTCTAGTGCAAGTAGATGAGCTTGTCTTCCCAGCAGACTTTTACGTGATTGACACTAAGGAAGACCGCTGCAGCACATCTTCAGACATCCTTCTTGGACGTCCTTTCTTGAGCACTGCCAGAACCAAAATAGATGTGCACGATGGTACCTTGACCATGGAATTTGAAGGGGAAGTAATCAAATTTAATGTCTATGATGCAATGAAATTTCCCCATGATTTTTCCCCTGTTTATGGTTTAGACATGATTGATTGTTTGAGTCAACAGATTTTTAACGAGAATCATGCTGATGTGCTAAACCGTGACTTGTGCAGGGAATCTGATCTGAAAAATGAAGAGCCAGAATTGACAGAAACCGTCTGCAGCATTCAAGAGCTGAGCTGCAAACCACTGCAGGAAGAACAGGTGGAAATCGCACCACTCCAGAAAGGACTGCAGGACCAATCACAGAAGACCTTTCAGCTTCCGCAGAAAGGCATCCTTAGGCCGCCGAACTCCTCAATGCCTCAATCGGCGCCTCCTGAGCCACTTCCGCAACACCATCTGCCTCCAGATCCAGCGCAAATGGTCCAGGTGCAACAAGCAGAATCTAGTTCGACAGGACAACAGGCAACAGAACAAGGAACTTCAGAGTCAGACCTGAAACCTCTTCCGAGTCACTTGAAATATGCATTCTTGGGAGCAGGAAAGACACTCCCGGTGATCGTGTCTAATCGATTGAGCCAACTTGAAGAAGAAAGCCTGCTGAAGGTACTGAGAAAGCACAAGCAAGCCATGGGTTGGACCATAGATGACATCAAAGGTATTTCACCCACCACGTGCATGCATAAAATACACCTCGAGGAGGAATGCAAGCCAGTCAGAGAAGCACAAAGAAGACTGAATCCACCCATGATGGAGGTGGTGAAGAAGGAGATAATCAAGCTCCTAGATGCAGGAATCATCTACCCTATCTCTGATAGCAAATGGGTAAGTCCTGTACATGTGGTTCCTAAGAAAACTGGGATCACCATTGTGCCAAACGCTGAGGGAGAACTCGTTCCAACTAGAGTTCAGAATGGATGGAGAGTTTGTATGGATTACAAAAAGCTAAATGCAGCCACGAGGAAAGATCACTTTCCTCTGCCTTTCATTGATCAGATGCTCGAGAGACTCGCAGGTAAGTCCCACTACTGTTGTCTTGATGGTTATTCAGGTTTTTACCAGATTCCAGTGGCCCCAGAAGATCAAGAAAAGACGACATTCACCTGTCCTTTTGGCACTTTCGCCTTCAGAAGAATGCCCTTTGGACTTTGCAATGCTCCAGCCACCTTTCAGCGATGTATGATGAGCATATTTTCTGATTATGTTGAGAAAATCATTGAGGTATTTATGGATGATTTTACAGTTTATGGCAACTCTTTTGAAGAATGCCTTACTAATCTTGAAAAGATCCTACAGAGATGCATTGAATCGAATCTTGTTCTGAACTATGAAAAATGTCACTTTATGGTGAACCAAGGTTTGGTTTTAGGCCATGTTGTCTCAGCTGAAGGCATTGAAGTAGACAAAGCAAAGGTGGACACCATCAAAGATCTACCCTACCCCACCAATGTTAAAGAGATTCGCTCTTTCCTTGGTCATGCAGGGTTCTATAGGAGATTTATAAAAGATTTCTCTAAAATCACTTTGCCTTTATGCAGGTTGCTCCAACAAGATGTAACTTTTGACTTTGATGCAGATTGCAAGAAAGCCTTTGACTTGATAAAAGAACTGCTTGTGACTGCCCCAATCATTCAGGCTCCTGACTGGAATTTGCCCTTTGAGATCATGTGTGATGCAAGCAATTATGCTGTGGGAGCAGTCTTGGGGCAACGTGTGGGGAACTCACCCCATGTGATCCAATACGCCTCTCGTACACTGGATGCCGCCCAAAGCTACTACTCAACAACAGAAAAAGAGTTCCTAGCTGTTGTGTTCGCCTTAGAGAAATTCAGACCATATCTCTTGGGAACTAAGGTCACCATCTACTCTGACCATGCTGCCTTGCGATATCTGCTCAAGAAAAAGGAATCCAAACCGAGACTCATTCGGTGGATTTTGTTGTTGCAAGAGTTTGACCTTGAGATCCGAGATAAGAAAGGGAAAGAGAATCTGGTGGCTGACCACCTCACCCGATTCCCTTCTAGCTCTGTGCCATGTCCAGTCAAGGAGGACTTCCCAGACGAACACCTGTTCGTCACTCATTCTGAATAGGCTCATCGCACCATGCCAACCACACCAAAGGGAAGTACTCAGTTTCTTTGATCTTTTATGTTTCTATTACATTGAGGACAATGTATGATTTAGGTGTGGGGGTACGGCATTTTAATTTTTGCATTTTAATTTTTGCATTTTAATTTTTGCTTTAGATTTTTGCGTCTTTGCTTTCAGTTATTCCTTTCAGTTTGTGTTTTGCTTTCAGTTTTTTTTAAAATTTTTCGTTTTTTCTTGCTTTCAATAACACACTCATCCACAATCTTCTTCTTGATTTGCTTTACTCAAACTGAACAAACTATTTTGAATGAACTTTCTCTCCATGGCCCCATTGATGTGATGACTCTTTAAACCTAGGTTGAATCAATTGCAATAAGATGTATTCATGTTTGGGAATTGCTTTTGAATTGAATCCTTGAGCTTGCCATGGTGAAAAACATACTGATGACCCTCAACTGATGAGAATGAATTGAAAATTGTGTGAATGTACTTAATGTGACTTGTTTGCAATTGGTGTTGATTTGCCCAAATCATTGAGAAAAGAAATTCAGAAAAGGCCTAGACTTCATAAGCACAATGTGAAAACTGTTCCAATGGTCAACAGACTATGAACAGAGTTAGTAGCCACTTGGACAGGTGACCAACTGAGTAACTGGGGGTGGGTATCACCAATATGTACCTTCACGTCAAAAGGTTGGTGACTTTTCCAAGCAAGTTTAAAGTGCAAAAAGGCTGAATTAAGCACTTCAAGGTAAGGGCAAGTCACTCTGAAAGCTAGATTAAGTCTTTGAATGAACAAGAACTAATGCATGTATGATCTCTCTCTTGAGGAAAACCAATCCTAACCATGGTAAGTAAAGGGAAACAAGGAAAGAGGTAAGTAACCTTGATGCATACATTCTTTATTGCAATGATTCAAAATAGGGGTCTAGAGTAAGAGCTTAAGTAGACATAAAGGATCTAAGTGAAGAGAGTTTGTTCAACTGTGTTTGTTTGCTTGAGGACAAGCAAAGGGTTAGGTGTGGGGGTATTTGACAGAGCGCATTTTAGGCCATATTATCATGATCTTAATGATGTTTATTTGCACAGTTTCTGCCTAATTTGGTTGTTTTGTTCATGTTCTACAGAAACTAGGTGTGAAAAGACATTCTGGAGAAAATGTGGTTAAAACTGCCAAAAAGTGCCAAATATGGAAAGTTCCAGAAAAGGAAAGTTTTCATATATGGAAAGTTCCAAATAAGGAAAGTTTCATATATGGAAAGTGCCAAACAAGGAAAGAGTCAAAGAGCGCAGCCAGCAAACTGTCCGAAATTCGAACTGCAGAATCCTTCCTGCCTTGTTTAGAACGTGTGCCAAGAAAGGAAAGTCTTCAAATAAGGCAAGTTTTCAGAAAAGGAAAGTCTTCAAATGAGGAAAGTGCAGAGGCAAAAGCAAATAAGGAAAGCTCGGTCAGAGGATTATTTAAAATTCAAATCGCAGATATTTCTTTCCTTATTCAAAGATGTGCACATACTGCAGCAGTCATATCTTCCAATTTAGGCAGCGAGATCTCATGAAGGCACACTTGCCTCTTCTGCGTTCAACGTTTAAAATTCAAACGAAGGCTCCACCTAGAAAGGAAAGACTTGGCAGACCCACTTTCCCTTCTGCATTCAATGACTGCGCACCACTTGCCTCTTGCAACACAATTTGCGCGCCACTCCCTATTCAGGAAGGAGATCTCTATGCACTTGGCCTTCATACAGTCCAGATTCATAATTCAATAGAGGATCCATCTAAATAGGAAGTTTGGACAGCAAATATTTCCTATACAGTGCTGTCCGCGCGCCTACCTCTTCTGCAAAGCCTGATCCGCGCGCCTCCTTCCCTTTCAGTGCTATCCGCGCGCATGCCTCTCTCCTGCAGAGCAAGCCACGACTTTTCTTCCTCTATTGGCATCCTTGGATCGCTCTTCCTTCCTTTTCAGACACAAGGTACGCTCCTTTCCTATTCTGAAAGCCATCTGCGCGCACCTGCCTTCTGAAGTGCATGCACTACGATTCTTTCCTCTTCTGCAACAACTTGGGCAGCAAGTTGAGTTTGGGCAGCAACTTGGGCAGCCTCTACACTAATAAGGAAGACCTAGGCAGCATCAAAACTCTATAAAAAGGTACTCTCTTTGGCAGCCACGATTTTGGACACTTTCAGACTCATCTTCTCCTTCTCCATCCGGATCAAGCAAGGCCGCGCCTCCACCACCTTCGGCTTCTTCTTTTCTTCTTCTACCTTTCTTTATGGTTTTTGTTTCAGCCATGAGTGGCTGAAACCTTTCATTCTAGTTGAAGATCAAGTGAAGCTTTAGTTGTATTGTGGATTGAGAGACTTGGACATTCATTGTTTTACCTTTTGTTATTCAATATTCTTGTGATTTCATGCTTAAGGATATTATTGCTTTGTTATTTAAGATCTCCATTGATTTTTGTTGCAAAGTGATATATTGTTGTTTTGAATGATTTTAAGTCTGTATTTGCTTGAATCGTTTGAACATAAGAACACTTGGTGCACAACCAAGGAAATTGCATGATCTAGTGTTGTCTCCATGCATGTGGGTGACTAGAATTGGTTCTCTCCATTACTTAATGCGATTGACTTTTGCAAAAGGCCTAAGGCTCAAAGACGTTCTTTGGCAATTGTTAATTAGTAATTGATTGGTGGACTTTCCCTAATTAATTTAATCTAAAAGAGAGACTATGGATGTGAGAAGCTTCTTCAATCTCCATAGCCAATTTATTGAATCAACAAAGGAACATTTGAGTCAATGATCAATCCCTTCAACTAAAGTGAATCAAAATCTTCAACTAGAGCTTTTACCATCATTGTTTTACCCTCAATTTACTTTCTGCTTACTTTTTAATTACTCTTTTCATTAGCTTAATCAAATCAATCTCAATACCCCCATTTTTACTTTACATGCACTTGCACTTTCTTTTCTTTTCTGCTCTCTTTAATTTGGTCTATTCAAGGAAGGTAAACGAGTATCAATTCCCTGTGGATACGATCCTCTTACCACTGTCTGCAATTTTAATATTGTTGGTAGTTAAACAGGTTATTTATTTTGACCGGCTTCGACAACCGTTCTGTCACTCACTCTAGATCCTTATTTCCACTTAAGCTCTTACTCTAGACACCTATTTTGAATCATTGTAGTGAAGAATATATGCATGAAGATTACTCACTCCCTTTCCTTGTTTCCCTTTGCTTACCATGGCTAGGATCTATTTTCCTCAAGAGAGACCATACATGCACATTATTTGTTAAGACTTTTTCTAGCCCTTGGAGTGACTTGCCCTTACCTTGAAGTGCTTTATTCAGCTTTTTGCACTTTTAATTTTGCTTGAACAAGTCACCAACTTTTTGACGTGAAGGTACATATTTGTGATACCCACCCCCAGTTACTCAGTTGGTCACCTTTCCAAGTGGCTACTAGCTCTGTTCATAATCTTTTGACCATTGGAACAATCTTAGATTTGTGATTTTGAGGTCTTTGCCTTTGCTGAATTTTCTTTCTCTCAATGATTTGGGCAAATCAACACCAATTGCTAAATCAAGTCATATTAAGTTCATTCACAAAATTTTTTTTTTAAATTTATTCTCATAAATTGAGGGTCATCAATATATTTTTCACCATTAGCGAGCTCTAAGATTCAATTTAAAAGGTAATTCTCAAACATGAATACAACTCACTGCAATTGATTCAACATAAGTTTAAAGAGTTATCACGTCAATGGGGTCATGGAAAGAAAAACTTATCCAACATAGTCTATATGATGAGTAAAGTGTAACGACCCGAAAATCGGACCGCCACCGGCGCTAGGATTCAGGTCGGCTTAAGGCCGCCAGAACCCGTAGAAAACCTGCTATACTCCCTATATACCTATAAATCTCATACATGATCATGCATTTTCTGTGAAAACAAAAACTATTCTCTGAACCAAGGCTCAACCTGTGCATGCACTATCTCTGTACTACTGAATCTCCTGACTAGAGCTTGCTCTAGCTGGGTTAACTCATACCTGTTAAGCCTGGTTTTTCATATGCTCATAAAACTATTATACAAACAGACCATGTACACAAAAGATCTACAGTACAACTGAATCAAGCACAACTCTGACACTATATACCAGTTACATCTCTTTACATTATTACATGTCCACACTATACTATTACAAAGCTCTTTACTCTTTCTGTACTCCGCTGATCTTCCCCTGTATAACCTGTACACTGAACCTGCAAGACTGGGGTTAAGGGAGTGGGATGAGCTCTATAGCCCAGTGAGTAGAACAATAAAACAGGTTATAAAACATGATCTTATAGAATGCATCATATCACAGACAATTCACATCAAGGGTAAACCTGTCACCAAATAGTCCCAGTAATAATCTCTGTACCAGGGCGTAGTCAAAGGCACCTAGTCCTCCTGTCATATATATATATGTGTATATAACACCTGTACTTACCATTATGCCAGGGCGTAGTCAAAGGCTCCTGAACTTTTCTATACCTGCCAGGGTGTAGTCAAAGGCTCCTGGACTTTCTATACCTGCCATGGCGTAGTCAAAGGCTCCTGGACTTATCTCAGTGACTATTGGATCATTCAGCATTCACCCACATCAACAAATAACTATGCAATGCAACATATTCGTGGATACTAATGCAATCAACCTACTGCATAATCATGGTGCATAAAATATGCTAAAAGCATTCCATTTCTCAATTAAAAGAATTAGGTTTAGTTCCACTCACCTCTGGCTATCTGGACTGACTCTGCAAACTCTGAAGCAGTACTCACTGCTGCTTCCTTTGGTTCCTCTGGTCTGTTCCTACACAGATGGACTCAAATGAGGGACCAAACTAGCTCAAGAACACTTCCATAAAACTCCCCAAGAAACCCCTTTAACTCCCTAAAACAAACATGCAAAGCAAGCAAAGGAAGGTTGGACAGGGCACTTTCGGCGGCAAGTTCGGCGGCCGAAAGTCCTCTCCAGAGCCAAAACTCATGCACCTTCGGCGGCCGATCCTCTACTTTCAGTAGCCGAACCCTTTCGGGGGCAAGTTTCGGGGGCTGAAAGGCACTTCAGAGACGAAAGTCTCTAACCTTCGGCGGCACCTTCGGAGGCCGAAACTCCCCTCTAGAGCCGAAAGTCCAAAGGCTCGGGGGCAAGCTTAGGCAACCGAAGCCACCTCCTCAGCACATTCGGCGGCCGAACCATTCTTCGGCGGCCGAAGCTGGATTCATCAGCAAGGCAAAACCTTGCTCTGCCTCACGCCAAAATGCACCAAACTCTCCCAAACTCAAACACCACAATTCCTCAACATGCATACATCCAAGTATATGCTCAAAGGGGTCAAAAACTACCTTAAAACCCCAACAAAACAAAACACATAACACATATACAAGCTTATCTCACAAAAACATCAAAAACTCACTCTTTACCCTATTCATGCAACTCTCCCCCAAAACCTCATAAAACCTTCATAAATCATAAAAATAAGTTCAGGATCTTCACTTTACCTCTTGAAATCAAGAAGATGAATGATCCTAACGTGGAGATATGGAGCAATTCTCCTTCAAATTCTCCAAACTTCAAAACTTTTTGTTTATGGTTCAAAACCTTCAAAACAACATTAAAACCAATCAAACCTTTGCAAGATTTGATGAAAACATGAAGAATACTCAAGAAGGACAGGGTCTCACCTCATAAAGTGAAAGAAACAGGCGATCCTTATCCTTTCAACCGACTAAGGGCCTTTTATAGGTGGCTGGCCAGACCACCTTCGGCGGCCACACATGAAACCGAAAGCCATGCATGTTCGGCGGCCGAACCTCACCTTCAGCAGCCGAACCTGGCTTTTCTGCCTTGGTTCTTTTCTCTCAAAAACTCGGTTCTTTTAACTTTAAAACATTAAAACATACTACATTACTTTAGAAAAATATAAATCTTACCCTTCTAGATAATTCTGACATCCTGGATTCCACCGGACAACAGGAATTTCGATGTCAGATTCTAGCCGGGTATTATATAAAGCGTCTCAAAAATGGAAACAGAATAAATAATAAAAAAAAACTGTGGCTATTTGTGTGTGTTATTGAAAGCAAAAATGAAAAATTTCAACTAATGCAAGCAAACTAAAAATCAAAGCAAAAATAAACTCAAAAAGTAAAAATTCAGAAATATGCACCCCCACACCTAAATCATGCATTGTTCTCAATGTATAAGAAACATAAAAGAACAAAGGAAACTGAGTACTCCCCTGGGTGTGGTGTGCATGGTGCGATCCACTTGATCAAGACTCAAGTGATTGGAGGAGGGAAGAGAGTCCCAACTGTATTGAGTAGAAAGTGTAGTACTCCTTTTGATTTGGTCATGGCCCATCTTACTTTTTCCATGTACTCATGAAGTAACATGATTAGCTTTTTCTCTTTCAGATGAGGAGTGCCTCTAGCTCTCATGTTTGCATTCTTGAGATGATTGGGTAACATTTTGAACTCTAATTCATTTTTCTCTATGTGTAGCTGCAAATTGATACTAAAATCTGGCAAAACAAACTCTACCTTATCTAGAGGTTTGGGCAAGCATTGATTTGCATGCCCCTTTGGTTTGGGCCATTGGACTACCATTTGTTCCTTGTGAGCATGGACTGTTTGCGTTGGCTCTATGGCTGACATAGTTTCAGTTTGCTCCTTCTGCACAAGATTGCCTATTTCTCTTTTTATGACCGAAAATAAACTGAACAATAATAAACTTAAAAATGAGATAAAAACTGGAAGTGTTGCAGGACTGTCTTGCGCAAGGCTTTTGGCAGAACTGGATCCAGGGGCCTCCTTCTGTTCAAGATTTGTTTGCATTGGAAGGCTGAAAGGAGTTTCAGTTTCCTCTTTCTGCATGGAACCTAACTGAGGTGGAAGACTGATCTGCGTTGGAAGCTGAAGAGGTGCGCTGGAGATGGTTTCAGTCTGCAATGAGAGCTGAGGTGAAGGGTCTGGCGGCCGAAAGATAGTGGAGTTCGGCGGCTGAAAGGTCATGGCTTCAGATTGCGCAAGTCCTTCCTGAGTTGGTGCAACAGCATTTTCTTCATCCTGTGCTTGGCTGCAGTCCACCTGTTGGATGCAACAGTCAGTTTCTTTCAGTTCTGGCTCTTTCTGGCTCTCTTCCCTGTAAAGATCATCATTTAGTTTATCATCTTGATTTACATAAAAAATATTTTCACTCAAACAATCAATGATATCTAAATTATCAACAGGTTCTGTTTGATCAGTTTGTTTGGACAAACAGTTTTCTGGTTGTTTCTCTTCAGCAGCTTGTTCTTGAACTTGCGAATCATCATCCCATACTTCTTGAAGCTCTTCCTTTCTTCTAAATATGATTGATGTACATGAGTGGGTTATTTGATCCACTTCCTGCTGGACATGTTGCAAAGTCTCCAATGCCTCATAAAGATTAGTATTGAAACTTTGAGGTATTGCTTGGGCTTGGTAGTTTTAGTAGTAATTAGCCCTTTCATAGCCATAATTCGGATGGTCTCCCCAACATGGATTGCAAGTGTCAAGGTAGGGATCATATCCTGACTGTTCATAGAATCCTTCACATGCATGTACTCGTTGGGATTGTTCAGCTTGGCCTATAACAAAACTTCTCGCAGTAGAGATTAGTTTAGAAAGTTGAAAACAACGAACTAATGTACGTACCTCAGCCATGATTCAGATATGTGATGGTGACTTTTTCAGAGGCATATTCGGTGGTACTACCTTTTTTTTTTTTTTGGTCCTAAAAGAAAAACAAATAAGTTAAATCAACTCCCCGGCAACGGCGCCAATTTTTGACTCGCGGTTGTCGAAGCCGGTCAAAAATAACCTTCTTGGTTATCAACAATTTACAACTGCAGATAGTGGTGAAGGATCGAATCCACAGAGAATTGATTACCTATTTATTTTTCTCAACAAGACCAATAAAATAAACTGAAACAGTGAGATAAACCAAAAATGAGATGAACTGAAAGCGGAATAAAAATAAATTGCAGTAAAAGTAAAATGGGGGGTTTGAGATTGATTTGATTAACAAACTACTAAAAGCAATTAAAATAAGCGAATAATAAAATAAAAGAGAAATAAATAATAAGAAATCTCTAGTTGAAGTATTGGATCCATTTTAGTCATTGGGATTGATCACAGACACTTTGTTCTTTTGGGTTGATTCAATAGATTAGTTATGGGGATGGAAGACGCTTCTCACCACCATTATCTCTCCTTATGATTAAACCAATTAGGGAACGTCCTCTAATTAATTACTAATTAACAAATTGCCAAGGAACGTCCTTGGGCCTTAGGCATCAAAACAATTGTCAATTGCATTAAGAAATAGAGAGATCCAATCCTAGCTACCCAAACGTATGGAGATAACGCTAGATCAAACAATTTCCTTGGGTTTTATCCCAAGTGTTCTCAAGTAAGAATAACCCAAGCAATTACGGACTTAAATTATTCAAACTAACAAATAATTATTTTGCAATAAAAAAACAACGTAGATTTCAATAACAAAATAATATGAGAATTAAATATGAAATTGCATGAATATTGAATTCCCAAAATTAAACAATATTTGATCAAGTCTCACAACCCATTAAACAACTAAAGTTTCAACCAATATTCAACTAGATGAAAGAAATCAGCCACTCATTGGCTGAATTAAAAATAAAAAAATAAAAGAAAAAGAAAGAAAGAAGAACCGAAGAGAGCTGCGCCGAACTTGCGGAATTGCCGAGAGAAAATTATCCTTCAATTGTTCACTAAAGAGCCCTTTTTATAAGTGCAGAGGTGCGCTCTATTTTGGAATTTCTGGCCACGTGTGGGAGTGGTCCATGTGAGGCGCTGGAGTGCTTCGGGAATGGGCCATGTGTGCAGTGAGTGGTCCACGTGAAGTGGGTTTTGCAGAAACGGGCTGTCCGTGCGCTGGGAAGGGTGAAGTGGAGTGTGGGCCCTGCACGGAAATGGGACGCGCGCTTGGTTTCGTGAAGTCATGAGGAGCTTTGGCGAGGCCCACGTGAAGTGCTTTAATGCTGGTCTTGATCCACTGGGGGGAATGGCGTTGAAGCGGTGACCATGTGCAGGAACGGAGTGGGTCCATGTGCTTGGATTGGTTTGGCTGGCCCGTGTGCGTGAGTGGGCTGTGACGTGCGTGAATTGAGCCTTGCTTTGGTCCATTTGCAAGGGGAGCTTGCATGGGCTGAGGCGTGAGTGTTGAGGCGGGCCCACGTGCATGTGTTTGAATGTGCAGGAATGTGGAGCGCGGGTTCATGCTGCGTGAATGGGCTGTGTGCGGGAATTTTGCGGGAGTGGGCCATTCAATTGCGGATCCATGTGCAAGCTTGCTCTCTTTAGCTCCAAACAAGGCAGTTTTAGGGGGATTTTCTCCAAAATGTCATTTTACACCATTTTCTGCAAAATAATATTAAAAGCACTAAATTAAGCAGAAATCATGTAAATATTTATCAATAATATTAATATAAAATGGACTAAATTATGCTCTATCACCAGCTCACTTTCTTGCAAGGCTGTCATAACATGACGGAGATACTGTAAATGTTCTTCTTCGCTGCGACTAAAAATCAAGATGTTATCAAAATAAATAACCACAAATTTGCGTAACAGAGGATGCAAAACCTGGTTCATAAGTTGCATAAAGGTACTAGGTGCATTCGTCAAACTAAAGGGCATAACCAGCCACTCATACAAGCCTTCCTTAGTCTTGAAGGCTGACTGTGCGGTTGTCGAGACTAGTCAAAAATAACCTTTTCAGTTATCAACAATATTACTACTGCAGATAGTGGAGAAAGGATCGAATCCACAGGGAATTGAAAACTTACATGTCTTCCTTATCAAGACCAAGAAAACAAACTGAAAGCGAATAAACTGAAAGCAAAATAAACTGACAATAAAAGTAAAAGGGGGGTTTTGAGATTGATTCAGTTAATCTAATGATGAAAGTGATAAAATAAAGCAAATAATAAAAGTAAAGTAAATGAAATATGAGAAAGGTCTAGTTGAAGAATTGGATCCACTTCAATTGTTGGGATTGATCATTGATACTTATGTTCCTTTGTTTGATTCAATAAATTAGTTATGGAGATGGAAAACGTTTCTCACCACCATGTCTCTCCTTAAGCATAAATTAATTAGGAAACGTCCTCTAACTAATCACTAATCAACAAGTTGCCAAGGAACGTCCTTGGGCATTAGGAATCAAAACAACTGTCAACTGCATTAAGAAATAGAGAGATCTAATTCTAAGTACCCAAACGCATGGAGATATCGCTAGAACATGCAATTTCCTTAGTTTTCACACCAAGTGTTCTTGTGTTTGAACGTTCCAAGCAATTACGGACTTAAAACTATTCAAACTAATAATATATCACCTTGCAATCAAGAATCAACTAGCCACATTGATCAAAATAACAAAGCAGTAATGGAATCAAGCATGAAATTGCATAAATATTGAATAAACAAAAGTTAAACAATGTATGTTCAGATCTCCCAATCCATAAAACAACTAAAGTTTCAACCAATCTTCAACTACAAATAAAGGTTTCAGCCACTCATGACTGAAAAAAAATAAGAAAATAAAGAAAAGTAGAAGGAGAGGTGTTGGCTGAAGCCCTTGGAGGAGATGGAGGCGCGGCTTGTGCAATCCGAAGAGAGGAAGAGAAGAGAGAGGTGGGGCGGCATCCTTGGTGATCCTTTTATAGGATTTATGTGCTGCCCTAGGTCTTCCTTCCTGTCCAAGTCCTTCCCTTGCCGCCCAAGTGTACATTAAAGAGGTGGAGCCTCTCTTTTGAATTTTGAATTTTGAATTTTGAATGTGCAAGACTTGGGGGGCAAGTACGTCTTTTTTGGCTTGCTTGACAAGCTGAATTTTAATTTCAAATTTGAATGTGTATCTTCTTGAGACTTGGCTTCTTTAATAAGGAAAAAAGATTCTTGAAGATTTGAATTTCAAATTGCTCTGCACTTTCCTTGTTTGTCATTTTCCTTATTTAGCACTTTCCTTAATAAGCTGAATCTTGAATTTTGAATGCTCTTGGAGATTTGAAATTTGAATTTCAAATTACTTTCCTTATTTATCTCATCTTCAGTTGCAACTTGGCATGCTTGCTCTCCTTTGTTCCATTTTAGGTAGTTTTAAGGGCATTTTCTCCAAATTACCTCTTTACACCATTTTCTACATAATAAGATCAAAACCACAAAATTAGGCAGAAAAAGTGTAAATTAACATCAATAACATCATAAAAAAGTGGTTTAAATTTAGACTGATCAAAGGCTGTCTTCCATTCATCTCCCTCCTTAATCTGAACTTGGTGATAGTCGCTTTTAAGGTCCATCTTAGAGAAGACTTTAGATGCGGATAGCTGATCCAGCATATCATCCAGTCATGGAATAGGAAATTGATGCTGAACTGTAATTTGTTGATGGCCCTGCTATCCACGCGCATTCTCCAAGTCCCATCTTTATTTAGAACTAACGGGGCAAGTACTTCGCAGGGGCTAATGCTCTCTCGAATATGCTCCTTCTTCAATAATTCTTCAACCTGTTCTTGGAGGATTTCACTCTTCTTTGGACTCATTTTGTAATATGGCAGATTATGTAATTTTAATCTAGGCATGAGATAAATCTGGTGCTGGATATCCCGCAAAGGTGGGAGCTTGGAGGATTCCTCCACTATGCTGGAAAACTCCTTCAATAGTTCTTTGATGGGTAGTGGTAAAGATGGTGCATCCTCCACTGCATCTGTTACTCTCACCAATAAAGCCAGCATGCCTCCAGATTTCTCAACTATGCTTGATAGCTTTTACACTATCGTGGAAACAATAACAACATTCTTCCCTTCCACTTTAGAATGTTTTGCAGTACCAGAAGGCAAAATAGTAATCTTCTTTTGATTCCATATTAACATGTATGAATTCTCCTTCCTCTTATGCAAAACATCAAGATTGAACTGCCAAGGGTGACCTAGCAAAATTCCACAGCAATCCATTTCCACAACATCACAATTAACAGGTTCAGTGTAAGATTTACCGATTGAGATAGGCACACTACAGATTCTGTTAACCTCAATTATTGGACCTTCCTTAATCCATCCGACTTTGTATGGCGAAGGGTGCAGCTGTGTAGGTAACTGTAATTTCCCCACCAATTTCTTGGCTATCAGATTCTCACAACTGCAGCTATCTACAATGAGCCTGCAAATTGCCTCTCCTACTCGACACTTTGCCTGGAAAATCTTCCTCCTTTGTGAATCTTCCTCCTTTGCATCTTATCCTCCTATTTTGTCGAGCATAAGATTTTCTTGACCACATAGGTGATCTCTTCATCTTCAAAACCAGCAATAGATCCGTCATCATCATCCACTTCCTCCTTAGATTCAGCCATTTGCTCAACCACATTAACCTATCGGCGATCATTATTAACTCCTCTACGTTCTGGACAATTATTCGATCGATGACCAGGTTGCCTGCAGCGATAACATATGTCTTCCGTTGGCTTCTGATATGGATTGATTCTGCCTCCTTTGTGTGCTGTAGTGGTGATTGCTTTTTCCTTACTGTCTCTCCTTTCTTCCATAGTATTATGAGGATTGCCAGAATTTACAATCTTAGAAGGCTGCCTGCTGTAATTGCCTCTATTCTTCTGCATCCCTGTCGAACTAGAATTTCTGTAATTAAAATTTTGGTTATACTACTGTCGTGGCTGCCAATCAACACGCTCTTCTGCCCTTTTGGACATCTCAATGGCCTCTGCCAAAATAAAAATCGCAGCTACTCCCATCATATAGCGAATTTCATGATTCAGGTCCCTATGATAATGAGCAACCTGCTGGACTTCGTTCTCACAGTTTTCATACCTCGCCTGTAACCTCAAAAACTCCTCTGTATATTCATCCCCCTTTAATTCTCCTTTACACAGTCATGATACTGGTTATACAAAACCTGAGTGTGATTGCTAGGCAAGAATCGCTATTCAATCATCTGCTTCATCAACACCCAGTTTCGTATAGGTTCCAGCCTCCTCCGATAGCGTTCCTTTTGAACCGACTTCCACCAGGCTGCTGCACCCCCCTTTAACTTATGCGCCACAATCGGTACCTTACAATCCTCTTCCACGTTCATAATTTCAAAGAAACGTTCAACCTCTATCAGCCAATCAAGAATAGATTCCACGTCTAATGAACCAGAAAAGTTCCAACGGTCTATCTTCATCTTATAACCTTCCTGATAATTCTGTTAGGGATTTGTAGCCATAGGATTGGTGACCACAAGATTGGCGGCCACAGATTGGCTACTGACTAGGGATGTGCGGCGAAGGCTAGTTGGTGGATTCCCTGCTACAGGGCCAGCTATCCGATCATCTCCCTCAATTCTGCCAAAGATGCCTCAATTGCAACAAGTTGCACCTCTTGGTTGTCTGTCATGGTCGAACTTTGCTCTGATACCAATATGATAAAGGACTATTTAGACTCTGTCAAGAGTTTTAACTAATATCTCTTGGCTAAGATGATAAATGAGAAAGATAGGCTAGAAGCCAAAAAATCTTATTGGAATTCTTTAAAGATTGAAAAGTGAGTCTCTAATAGTCAAAGAAGGCTATTTATAATTTAAAAAAAACCTAATATGCAATATTACAAAAATATCCAAAAAAATAATTAAAATGCAAAATTGACCTCCTAAACGATGGAATTTCCTTTCCTAAATTTCCTTTCCAAAAAGCTATCATGGGTCTCCATCAGACGTCGGTAACAAAAGTTAGCTCCGGTCCAAGTCTGCCGTAAAGTCCAAGGCTAGTTGCTCCGTGTCATTCCCTTCCACTTGTAAAGAACTCAACCTCGAGTTGTCATCAGCAGGGTAGTACTGAAATAGATCCGCCACGTTAAACGTTTTGGAAATTTCATCTCATTTGGGAGGTCAAGAACATAAGCATTGTCATTAATCTTCTAAATGATCCGGAATGGACCAGTCTTCTTATCGTCAAGCTTTTTCTGTCCTCCACCACCCTCCTTGCATAAATACACCATAACTTGATCGCTGACTTTGAAGGACTTGAAACGCCTATGTTTATCAGCTATAGCTTTATATTCGTCATTGGCTTGTGTGAGACATTGTTGTACCTATTTGAAAATATCCAGATGTTGCTTTGCCAAATTGCTTGTTGCAATACTGTTGTGAGAACCTATAGGAAGGGCAATAAGATAAACTACACTACTGCAAACAGTGATATCTTCATGGAGCTATGGACAGCACAGTTGTAAGCAAATTCTACTTGTACAAGACTAAGATCCTAAGCAGTTTTCTTGTTACAGCAAATGCAGCGCAGAAGATTGCTAAGCGTGCGGTTCATCACTTCGGTTTGTCCATCAGTTTGGGGATGGGCAGCACTCCTGTATTGAAGTTCAGTTCCAAAAAGTTTCCATAAAGTCACTCAGAAGTGAGCTAGAAACTTCACATCTCTGTCAAAAGTAATGATCTTAGGGATGCCATGTAAGCGAACAATCTCCTGGAAAAAAAATTTTGCCACATGAGAAGCATCATTAGTTTTCTTGCAAGGAATGAAATGCGCCATTTTGGAGAACCTGTCAACAACAAAAATAATGGAATCAGATCCACGTTAAGTACATGGAAGATCAAGAACAAAATCCATAGACAAGTCCTCCCAAAGATGTGTTGGAATAGGCAGTGGAGTGTATAAGCCTGTATTTTGCGAATATCCTTTCAGAGTTTGACAAATTGGGCCCTTATGGACCATCTGACCTGTATCCCTTTTTAATTGTTGCCAGTAAAAATGCTCCTCTAACCCAGCAACAGTTTTATCACGCCCCAAATGACCACTCAAACCCCCTCTATGGAGCTCCAGAATAAGTTTTTCCCGCAAAGAAGATCGAGGAATGCATAACTTGTTCTCCTTAAAAAGAAAGCCATTATGTATCAAGAACCCATCAGTAGGTTGGTGAGCCTGGACTCTAGCCCATATATCAGCAAAGTCATTATCTGTAGTATACAAAACCTTTAAAAATTCAAAATCTACAACCTCGTAATTAACTGTAATCAACAGAGCAGCCCTCCTACGCAAAGAATCAGCCACCTTATTACTATGGCCAGCCTTATGTTTTATGACATAATGAAAGGCTCTAAAATAAGCCGCCCATAGAGCATGCATCTTATTCACATGTTTTTGAATTTAAAATGGATCAAAGATTGATGATCTGTGTGAATAATAAACTCTTGCCCCATCAGATACTGCTCTCAAGTTTTAAAAGCCCGGAATACAGCATATAACTCTTGCTTATAAGTGGACCACTTCTTCCTAGCTTTATTCAATTTCTCACTAAAGAAAACAATAGGCCTTTTATACTGTGACAATACTCCCCCAATCCTAACTCCACAAGCATCACATTCAATCTCAAATAATTTATCAAAATCAGGTAGAGCAAGAATAGAGGTAGAAGTAAGCTTATCTTTAATCTCTTCAAAACTCTTGTTGGCAGTGTCAGTCCAAGTAAATTTTTACACCCTCTCTTTCTTCAAGCAATCTGTTATAGGGGCAATGATGCTGCTAAAATTTCTAATAAACAATCGATAGAAAGTAGCAAGGCCATGAAAGCTACAAACTTCAGAAATAGTTTTGGGGATGGGCCCATTCCGTATTGCTTCTACCTTCTTCTCATCAACATGTATCCCTTCTGCACTAACAACGAATCCTAGGAGCAGAATGCGCTCTGTCATACAAATGCACTTTTAAGATTAATAACCAGCTCACTTTCTTGTAAGGCTGTCATGACTTGATGGAGATGCTGTAAATGTTCTTCTTCGCTGCGACTAAAAATCAAGATATCATCAAAATAAACAACCATAAATTTGCATAAGAAAGGACGCAAAACCTAGTTCATAAGATGCATAAAGGTGCTAGGTGCATTTTTCAATCCAAAGGGAATAACTAGCTACCCATACAAGACTTCCTTAGTCTTGAAGGCTGTCTTCCATTCATCTCCCTCCTTAATCCAAACTTGGTGATCGTCGCTTTTAAGGTCGACCTTAGAGAAGACTTTAGACCCGGATAGCTGATCTAGCATGTCATCCAGTTGTGGAATAGGAAATTGATACTGAACTGTAATTTTATTGATGGCCCTGCTATCCACGCACATTCTCCAAGTCCCATCTTTCTTTGGAACTAATATGGTAGGTACTCTGCAGGGTCTAATGCTCTCCCGAATATGCCTCTTCTTCAATAATTTTTTAATATGTTCTTGGAGGATTTCACTCTCCTTTGGTCTCATTTTGTGATGCGGTAGATTCGGTAATTTTGATCCAGAGATGAGATCAATATGGTGCTGGATATCCCGCAAAGGTGGGAGCTTGGAGGATTCCTCCACTATCCTAGGAAACTCCTTCAATAGTTCTTTGATGGGTGGTGGTAAAGATGGTGCATCCTCCGCTGTGTCTGTTGCTCTACCAATAGAGCCAGCGTACCTTTAGATTTTTCAATTGCGCCTGATAGCCTTTGCACTCCCGTGGAAATAATAATAGCATTATTCCCTTCCACTTTAGAATGTTTCGTAGAACCAGAAGGCAAAATAGTAATCTTCTTTCGATTCCATATGAATATGTATGAATTCTCCTTCCCCCTTATGCAAAGTATCAACATTGAACTGCCAAGGGCGACCTAGCAAAATTCCACAGCAATCCATATCCACAACATCACAATTAACAGGTTTAGTGTAAGATTTATGGATCGAGATAGGCACACTGTAGATTCTATTGACCTCATTTGTCGGACCTTCCTTAATCCATCCAACTTTGTATGGCGAAGGGTGCGGCTATGTAGGCAACTGCAATTTCTCCATTAATTGCTTGGCTATCAGATTCTCACAACTGCAACTATCTATAATTAGCTTGCAAATTGCCTTTCCTACTCGACACTTTGCACATAAAATCTTCCTCATTTGCATCTCATCCTCCTGTCTTATCGAGCATAAGATTTTCTTGACCACATAGGTGACCTCTTCATCTTCAGAACCAGTAATAGATCCGTCATCGTCATCTACTTCCTCCTCAAATTCAGCCACCTGTTTAACCACATTAACCTGTCGGCGATCATTATTAACTCCTGTACCTTCTGGAAAATTATTTGATCAATGACCAGGTTGCTTGCAGCGGTAACATATGTCTCCCGTTAGCTTCTGATAAGGATTAGTTCTGCCTCCTTTGTCTGCTGTAGTGGCGACTACTTTTCCCTTACTGTCTCTCCTTTCTTCCATATTATTCTGAGGATTGCCAGAATTTACAACCTTAGAAAGTTGCCCGCTGTAATTGCCTCTATTCTGCTACGTCCCTATCGAACCAGAATTTCTGTAATTAAAATTTCAGTTATACTGCTGTCGTGGCTACTAATCAATACGCTCTTCTGCCCTTTTTGACATCTCAATGACATCTGTCAAAGTCAAAATCGCAGCTACTCCCATCATACAGTGAATTTTGTGATTCAAGCCACTCTGATAATGAGCAACCTGTTGGGAATCGTTGTCACAGTTTTCATACCTCGCCTGTAACCTCAAAAACTCCTTGGTATATTCATCCACCCTTTGATTCTCCTGTACACATTCATGATACTTGTTATACAAAACCTGAGTGTGATCGCTAGGCAAGAACTGCTATTCAATCATCTGCTTCATCAACACCCAGTTTCGTATAGGTTCCTGCCTCCTCCGATAGCGTTTGTTTTGAAGCGACTTCCACCAGGCTGCTGCACCCCCCTTTAACTTATGGGCCACCATCGGAACCTTGCGATCCTCTTCCATGTTCATAATTTCAAAGAAGTGTTTAACCTCTGTCAGCTAATCAAGAACAGATTCCACGTCTAACGAACCAGAAAAGTTTTGACGGTCTATCTTCATCTTGAAACCTTCATGATAATTCTGTTAGGGATTTGCAGCCACAGGATTGGCGACCACAAGATTGGCAGCCACAGGATTGGCAACTGGCTGGGGGTGTGCGGCGGAGGCTGGTTGGTGGATTTCCTGCTGTAGGACTAGCTGTCCGATCATCTCCCTCAATTATGCCAAAGATGCCTCAATTGCTGCAGTGCAGAAGATTGCCAAGCGTGCGGTTCACCACTTCGGTTTGTCCATCAGTTTGGGGATGGGCAGCACTGCTGTATTGAAGTTCAGTTTCAAAACATTTTCATAAAGTCACCCAGAAGTGAGCTATAAACTTCACATCTCTGTTAGAAGTAATGGTCTTGGGGACGCCATGTAAGCGAACAATCTCCTGGAAAAATAGTTTTGCCACATGAGAAGCATCATTATTTTTCTTGTAAGGAATGAGATGTGCAATTTTGGAGAACCTGCCAACAACAACAAAAATGAAATCAGATCCATGTTGAGTAAATGGAAGACCAAGAACAAAATCCATAGACAAGTCCTCCCAAGGATATGCTGGAATAGGCAGTGGAGTGTATAAATCCGTATTCTGCGAATATCCCTTCTGAGTTTGACAAACTGGGCACTTCTGGACCATCTGACCTGTATCTCTTTTTAATTGTAGCCAGTAAAAATGCTCCTCCAATCCAGCAACAGTCTTATCACGCCCCAAATGACCACTCAAACCTCCTCCAAGAACCTCCCCAATCAGTTTTTCCTGCAAAGAAGATCGAGGAATGCATAACTTGTTCTCCTTAAATAGAAAGCCATCATATATCAAGAACCCATCAGCAGGCTGGTGAGTCTGGACTCTAGCCCATATATCAGGAAAGTCATCATCTGTAGCATACAAAACCTTCAGAAATTCAAAATCTACAACCTCTTGATTAACTATAATCAATAGTGCAGTCGTCCTACTCAAAGCATCTGTCACCTTATTATTATGGCCAGCCTTATATTTTATGACATAATGAAAGGCACCAAAATAAGCTGCCCATCGAGCATGCATCTTATTCTTTTTCTTTTGGGTTTTAAAATGGATCAAAGATTGATGATCTGTGTGAATAATAAACTCTCACCCCATCAGATACTGCTCTCAAGTTTTAAAAGGTCGGAATACTGCATATAACTCCTGCTCATAAGTGGACCACTTCTTTCTAGCTTTAAATTTCTCACTAAAGAAAGCAATAGGCCTTTTAGACTGTGATAGCACTCCCCCAATCCCAACTGCACAAGCATCACATTCAACCTCAAACAATTTATCAAAATCAGGTAGAGCAAGAATATGGGCAGAAGTAAGCTTATCTTTAATCTCTTCAAAGCTCTTGTTGGCAGTGTCAATCCAACCAAATTTCTGTACTCTTTCTTTCTTCAAGCAATATGCGATAGGGGCAATGATGCTGCTAAAATTTCTGATAAACCGTCGATAAAAAGTAGTAAAGCCATAAAAGCTGCGAACTTCAGAAATAGTTTTGCAGATTGGCCAATTCTGTATTGCTTCTACCTTCTTCTCATCAACATGTGTCCCTTCTGCACTAACAACGAATTTCAGAAACAGAATGCGCTCCGTCATATAAATGCATTTTTTTAAGATTAGTAACCAGTTCACTTTCTTGCAAGGCTGTCATAGTATGACGGAGATACTGTAAATGTTCTTCTTCGCTGCGACTAAAAATCAAGATGTCATCAAAATAAATAACCACAAATTTGCATAAGAAAGGATGCAAAACCTGGTTCATAAGTTGCATAAAGGTACTAGGTGCATTCGTCAAACCAAAGGGCATAACTAGCCACTCATACAAGCCTTCCTTAGTCTTGAAGGCTGACTGTGCGGTTGTCGAGACTGGTCAAAAATAACCTTTTCAGTTATCAACAATATTACTACTGCAGATAGTGGTGAAAGGATCGAATCCACAAAGAATTGAAAACTTACCTATCTTCCTTATCAAGACCAAGAAAATAAACTGAAAGCGAATAAACTGAAAGCAAAATAAACTGACAATAAAAGTAAAAGGAGGGTTTTGAGATTGATTCAGTTAATCTAATGATGAAAGTGATGAAATAAAGCAAATAATAAAAGTAAAGTAAATGAAATATGAGAAAGGTCTAGTTGAAGAATTGGATCCACTTCAATTGTTGGGATTGATCATTGATACTTAGGTTCCTTTGTTTGATTCAATAAATTAGTAATGGATATGGAAAACGCTTCTCACCACCATGTCTATCCTTAAGCATAAATTATTTAGGGAACGTCCTCTAACTAATCACTAATCAACAAGTTGCCAAGGAATGTCCTTGGGCATTAGGCATCAAAACAACTGTCAACTGCATTAAGAAATAAAGAGATCTAATTCTAGGTACCCAAACGCATGGAGATATAGCTAGAACATGCAATTTCCTTAGTTTTCACACCAAGTGTTCTTGTGTTTGAACGTTCCAAGCAATTACGGACTTAAAACTATTCAAACTAATAATATATCACCTTGCAATCAAGAATCAACTAGCCATATTGATCAAAATAACAAAGCAATAATGGAATCAAGCATGAAATTGCATAAATATTGAATAAACAAAAGTTAAACAATGTATGTTCAGATCTCCCAACCCATAAAACAACTAAAGTTTCAACCAATCTTCAACTAGAAATAAAGGATTCAGCCACTCATGACTGAAACAAAATAAGAAAATAAAGAAAGGTAGAAGGAGAGGTGTTAGCTGAAGCCCTTGGAGGAGATGGAGGCCCGGCTTATGCAATTCGAAGAGAGGAAGAGAAGAGAGAGGTGGGGCGGCATCCTTGGTGATCCTTTTATAGGATTTATGTGCTGCCCTAGGTCTTCCTTGCTGCCCAAGTCCTTCCCTTGCCGCCCAAGTGTACATTAAAGAGGTGGAGCCTCTCTTTTGAATTTTGAATTTTGAATGTGCAAGACTTGCGGGGCAAGTATTTCTTTTTTGGCTTGCTTGACAAGCTGAATTTTAATTTCAAATTTGAATGTGTATCTTCTTGAGACTTGGCTTCTTCAATAAGGAAAAATATTATTGAAGATTTGAATTTCAAATTGCTTTGCACTTTCCTTGTTTGTCATTTTCCTTATTTAGCACTTTCCTTAATAAGCTTAATCTTGAATTTTGAATGCTCTTGGAGATTTGAAATTTGAATTTCAAATTACTTTCCTTATTTGTCTCATCTTCAGTTGCAACTTGGCATGCTTGCTCTCCTTTGTTCCATTTTAGGTAGTTTTAAGGGCATTTTCTCCAAATTACCTCTTTACACCATTTTCTACATAATAAGATCAAAACCACAAAATTAGGCAGAAAAAGTGTAAATTAACATCAATAACATCATAAAAACGTGGTTTAAATTTGGACTGATCAAAGGCTGTCTTCCATTCATATCCCTCCTTAATCTGAACTTGGTGATAGTCGCTTTTAAGGTCGATCTTAGAGAAGACTTTAGATGCGGATAGCTGATCCAGCATATCATCCAGTCATGGAATAGGAAATTGATGCTGAACTGTAATTTGTTGATGGCCCTGCTATCCACGCGCATTCTCCAAGTCCCATCTTTATTTAGAACTAACGGGGCAGGTACTTCGCAGGGGCTAATGCTCTCTCGAATATGCTCCTTCTTCAATAATTCTTCAACCTGTTCTTGGAGGATTTCACTCTTCTTTGGACTCATTTTGTAATATGGCAGATTCTGTAATTTTGATCTAGGCATGAGATAAATCTAGTGCTGGATATCCCGCAAAGGTGGGAGCTTGGAGTATTTCTCCACTATCCTGGAAAACTCCTTCAATAGTTCTTTGATGGGTAGTGGTAAAGATGGTGCATCCTCCGCTGCATCTGTTACTCTCACCAATAAAGCCAGCATGCCTCCAGATTTCTCAATTATGCTTGATAGCTTTTACACTCTCGTGGAAACAGTAATAACATTCTTCCCTTCCACTTTAGAATGTTTTGCAGTACCAGAAGGCAAAATAGTAATCTTCTTTTGATTCCATGTGAACATGTATGAATTCTCCTTCCTCTTATGCAAAGCATCAACATCGAACTGCCAAGGGTGACCTAGCAAAATTCCACAGCAATCCATTTCCACAACATCACAATTAACAGGTTAAGTGTAAGATTTACCGATTGAGATAGGCACACTGCAGATTCTGTTGACCTCAATTATTGGACCATCCTTAATCCATCCGACTTTGTATGGTGAAGGGTGCAGCAGTGTAGGCAACTGCAATTTTCCCACCAATTGTTTGGCTATCAGATTCTCACAACTGCAGCTATCTACAATGAGCCTGCAAATTGCCTCTCCTACTCGATACTTTGCCCGAAAAATCTTCCTCCTTTGTGAATCTTCCTCCTTTGCATCTCATCCTCCTATTTTGTCGAGCATAAGATTTTCTTGACCACATAGGTGATCTCTTCATCTTCAAAACCAGCAATAGATCCGTCATCATCATCCACTTCCTCCTTAGATTCAGCCATTTCCTCAACCACATTAACCTATCGGTGATCATTATTAACTCCTCTACGTTCTGGTCAATTATTCGATCGATGACCAGGTTGCCTGCAGCGATAACATATGTCTTCCGTTGGCTTCTGATAAGGATTGATTCTGCCTCCTTTGTGTGCTGTAGTGGTGATTGCTTTTTCCTTACTATCTCTCCTTTCTTCCATAGTATTATGAGGATTGCCAGAATTTACAATCTTAGAAGGCTGCCTACTGTAATTGCCTCTATTCTTCTGCATCCCTGTCGAACTAGAATTTCTGTAATTAAAATTTTGGTTATACTACTGTCGTGGCTGCCAATCAACACCCTCTTCTGCCCTTTTGGACATCTCAATGGTCTCTGCCAAAATAAAAATCGCAGCTACTCCCATCATATAGCGAATCTCATGATTCAGGTCCCTATGATAATGAGCAACCTGCTGGACTTCGTTCTCACAGTTTTCATACCTCGCCTGTAACCTCAAAAACTCCTCCGTATATTCATCCACCCTTTGATTCTGCTTTACACAGTCATGATACTGGTTATACAAAACCTTAGTGTGATTGCTAGGCAAGAATCGCTATTCAATCATCTGCTTCATCAACACCCAGTTTCGTATAGGTTCCAGCCTCCTCCGATAGTGTTCGTTTTGAACCGACTTCCACCAGGCTGCTGCACCCCCCTTTAACTTATGGGCCACAATCGGTACCTTACAATCCTCTTCCACGTTCATAATTTCAAAGAAACGTTCAACCTCTATCAGCCAATCAAGAACAGATTCCACGTCTAATGAACCAGAAAAGTTCCAACGGTCTATCTTCATCTTATAACCTTCCTAATAATTCTGTTAGGGATTTGTAGCCATAGGATTGGTGACCATAAGATTGGCGGCCACAGATTGGCTACTGACTAGGGATGTGCGGCGAAGGCTGGTTGGTGGATTCCCTGCTACAGGGCCACCTATCCGATCATCTCCCTCAATTCTGCCAAAGATGCCTCAATTACAACAAGTTGCACCTCTTGGTTGTCTGTCATGGTCGAACTTTGCTCTAATACCAATGTGATAAAGGACTATTTAGACTCCGTCAAGAGTTTTAACTAATATCTCTTGGCTAAGATGATAAATGAGAAAGATTGGCTAGAAGCCAAAAAATCTTATTGAAATTCTTTAAAGATTGAAAAGTGAGTCTCTAATAGCCAAAGAAGGCTATTTATAATTTAAAAAAAACCTAATATGCAATATTACAAAAATATCCAAAAAAAATAATTAAAATGCAAATTTGACCTCCTAAACGATGGAATTTCCTTTCCTAAATTTCCTTTCCAAAAAGCTATCGTGGGTCTCCATCAGACAACGGCAACAAAAGTTAGCCCCGATCTAAGTCTGTCGTAAAGTCCAAGACTAGTTGCTCCTTGTCATTCCCTTCCACTTGTAAAGAACTCAACCTCGAGTTGTCATCAGCAGGGTAGTACTGAAATGGATCCGCCACATTAAACGTTTTGGAAATTTCATCTCATTTAGGAGGTCAAGAACATAAGCATTGTCATTAATCTTCTGAATGATCCGGAATGGACCAATCTTCTTATCGTCAAGCTTTTTCTGTCCTCCACCACGCTCCTTGCGTAAATACACCATAACTTGATCGCTGACTTTGAAGGACTTGAAACGCCTATGTTTATTAGCTATAGCTTTATATTTTTCATTGGCTTGTGTGAGACATTGTTGTACCTATTTGAAAATATCCAGATGTTGCTTTGCCAAGTTGCTTGTTGCAATACTGTTGTGAGAACCTATAGGAAGGGCAATAAGATAAACTACACAACTGCAAACAGTGATATCTTTATGGAGCTATGGACAGCACAGTTGTAAGCAAATTCTACTTGGACAAGACTAAGATCCTAAGCAGTTTTATTGTTACAGCAAATGCAGCGCAGAAGATTGCTAAGCGTGCGGTTCACCACTTCGGTTTGTCCATCAGTTTAGGGATGGGCAGCACTCCTGTATTGAAGTTCAATTCCAAAAAGTTTCCATAAAGTCACTCAGAAGTGAGCTAGAAACTTCACATCTCTGTCAAAAGTAATTGTCTTGGGGATGCCATGTGAGCGAACAATCTCCTGGAAAAAAAATTTTGCCACATGAGAATCATCATTAGTTTTCTTGCAAGAAATGAAATGCGCCATTTTGGAGAACCTATCAACAACAAAAAAAATGGAATCAAATCCACGTTAAGTACATGGAAGATCAAGAACAAAATCCATAGACAAGTCCTCCCAAAGATGTGTTGGAATAGGCAGTGGAGTGTATAAGCCTGTAGTTTGCGAATGTCCTTTCAGAGTTTGACAAATTGGGCCTTTATGGACCATCTGACCTGTATCCCTTTTTAATTATTGCCAGTAAAAACGCTCCTCTAACCCAGCAACAATTTTATCATGCCCCAAATGACCACTCAAACCCCATCTATGGAGCTCCAGAATAAGTTTTTCCCGCAAAGAAGATCGAGGAATGCATAACTTGTTCTCCTTAAAAAGAAAGCCATTATGTATCAAGAACCCATCAGTAGGTTGGTGAGCCTGGACTCTAGCCCATATATCAGCAAAGTCATCATTTGTAGTATACAAAACCTTTAAAAATTTAAATCTACAACCTCGTAATTAACTGTAATCAACAGAGCAGCCCTCCTACGCAAAGAATCAGCCACCTTATTACTATGGCCAGCCTATTGTTTTATGACATAATGAAAGGCTCTAAAATAAGCTGCCCATCGAGCATGCATCTTATTCACATGTTTTTGAATTTAAAATGGATCAAAGATTGATGATCTGTGTGAATAATAAACTCTTGCCCCATCAGATACTGCTCCTAAGTTTTAAAAGCCCGGAATACAGCATATAACTCTTGCTTATAAGTGGACCACTTCTTCCTAGCTTTATTCAATTTCTCACTAAAGAAAACCATAGGTCTTTTAGATTGTGACAACACTCCCCCAATCCTAACTGCACAAGCATCACATTCAATCTCAAACAATTTATCAAAATCAGGTAGAGCAAGAATAGAGGTAGAAGTAAGCTTATCTTTAATCTCTTCAAAACTCTTGTTGGCAGTGTCAGTCCAAGTAAATTTTTACACCCTCTCTTTCTTCAAGCAATCTGTTATAGGGGCAATGATGTTGCTAAAATTTCTAATAAACAGTCGATAGAAAGTAGCAAGGCCATGAAAGCTGCAAACTTCAGAAATAGTTTTGGGGATGGGCCAATTCCGTATTGCTTCTACCTTCTTTTCATCAACATGTATCCCTTCTGCACTAACAACGAATCCTAGGAGCAGAACGCGCTTTGTCATACAAATGCACTTTTAAGATTAATAACCAGCTCACTTTCTTGTAAGGCTGTCATGACTTGATGGAGATGTTGTAAATGTTCTTCTTCGCTGCGACTAAAAATCAAGATATCATCAAAATAAACAACCATAAATTTGCATAAGAAAGGACGCAAAACCTAGTTCATAAGATGCATAAAGGTGCTAGGTGCATTTTTCAATCCAAAGGGAATAACTAGCTACCCATACAAGCCTTCCTTAGTCTTGAAGGTTGTCTTCCATTCATCTCCCTCCTTAATCCAAACTTGGTGATAGTCGCTTTTAAGGTCGACCTTAGAGAAGACTTTAGACCCGGATAGCTGATCTAGCATGTCATCCAGTTGTGAAATAGGAAATTGATACTGAACTGTAATTTTGTTGATGGCCCTGCTATCCACGCACATTCTCCAAGTCCCATCTTTCTTTGGAACTAATATGGTAGGTACTCCGCAGGGTCTAATGCTCTCCCGAATATGCCTCTTCTTTAATAATTCTTTAATATGTTCTTGGAGGATTTCACTCTCCTTTGGTCTCATTTTGTAATGCGGTAGATTCGATAGTTTTGATCCAGAGATGAGATCAATATGGTGCTGGATATCCCGCAAAGGTGAGAGCTTGGAGGATTCCTCCACTATCCTGGGAAACTCCTTCAATAGTTCTTTGATGGGTGGTGGTAAAGATGGTGCATCCTCCGCTGTGTCTGTTGCTCTACTAATAAAGCCAGCGTACCTTTAGATTTTTCAATTGCGCCTTATAGCCTTAGCACTCCCGTGGAAATAATAACAGCATTATTCCCTTCCACTTTAGAATGTTTCGTAGAACCAGAAGGCAAAATAGTAATATTCTTTCGATTCCATATGAACATGTATGAATTCTCCTTCTCCCTTATGCAAAGCATCAACATTGAACTGCCAAGGGCGACCTAGCAAAATTCCACAGCAATCCATATCCACAACATCACAATTAACAGGTTTAGTGTAAGATTTACCGATCGAGATAGGCACACTGCAGATTCTATTGTCCTCATTTGTCAGACCTTCCTTAATCCATCCAACTTTGTATGGCGAGTACGAAGGGTGCGGCTATGTAGGCAACTGCAATTTCTCCATTAATTGCTTAGCTATCAGATTCTCACAACTGCAACTATCTATAATTACCTTGCAAATTGCCTTTTCTACTCGACACTTTGCACATAAAATCTTCCTCATTTGCATCTCATCCTCCTGTTCTATCGAGCATAAGATTTTCTTGACCACATAGGTGACCTCTTCATCTTCAGAACCAGCAATAGATCCGTCATCGTCATCTACTTTCTCCTCAAATTCAGCCACCTGCTTAACCACATTAACCTGTCGGCGATCATTATTAACTCCTCTACCTTCTGGACAATTATTTGATCAATGACCAGGTTGCTTGCAGCGGTAACATATGTCTCCCGTTAGCTTCTGATAAGGATTAGTTATGCCTGCTTTGTCTGTTGTAGTGGTGACTACTTTTTCCTTACTGTCTCTCCTTTCTTCCATAGTATTCTGAGGATTGCCAGAATTTACAACCTTAGAAGGTTGGTCACTGTAATTGCCTTTATTCTGCTACGTCCCTATCGAACCAGAATTTCTGTAATTAAAATTTCAGTTATACTGCTGTCGTGGCTACCAATCAACACGCTCTTCTGCCCGTTTTCGCCATCTCAATGACATCTGTCAAAGTGAAAATCGCAGCTACTCCCATCATACAGTGAATTTTGTGATTCAAGCCACTCTGATAATGAGCAACCTGCTGGGCTTCGTTGTCACATTTTTCATACCTCGCCTGTAACCTTAAAAACTCCTTGGTACATTCATCCACCCTTTGATTCTCCTGTACACAGTCATGATACTTGTTATACAAAACCTGAGTGTGATCGCTAGGCAAGAACCGCTATTCAATCATCTGCTTCATCAACACCCAGTTTCGTATAGGTTCCAGCCTCCTCCGATAGCGTTTGTTTTGAAGCAACTTCCACCAGGCTGCTGCACCCCCCTTTAACTTATGAGCCACCATCGGAACCTTGCGATCCTCTTCCATGTTCATAATTTCAAAGAAGCGTTTAACCTCTGTCAGCTAATCAAGAACAGATTCCACGTCTAACGAACCAGAAAAGTTTTGACGGTCTATCTTCATCTTGTAACCTTCATGATAATTATGTTAGGGATTTGCAGCCATAGGATTGGCGACCACAAGATTGGCAGCCACAGGATTGTCAATTGGCTGGGGGTGTGCGGCGGAGGCTGGTTGGTGGATTCCCTACTGCAGGACTAGCTGTCCGATCATCTCCCTCAATTCTGCCAAAGATGCCTCAATTGCTGCAGTGTAGAAGATTGCCAAGCATGTGGTTCACCACTTCGGTTTGTCCATCAGTTCGGGGATGGGCAACACTGTTGTATTGAAGTTCAGTTCCAAAATATTTTCATAAAGTCATCCAGAAGTGAGCTAGAAACTTGACATCTCCGTCAAAAGTAATGGTCTTAGAAACGCCATGTAACCAAACAATCTCCTGGAAAAACAGTTTTGGCACATGAGAAGCATCATTAGTTTTCCTGCAAGAAATGAAATGTGCCATTTTGGAAAACCTGTCAACAACAACAAAAATAAAATCGCATCCACAATGAGCACATGGAAGATCAAGAACAAAATCCGTAGACAAGTCCTCCTAAGGATGTGCTGGAATAGGCAGTGGAGTGTATAAGCCCATATTCTGCGAATGTCCTGTAACGACCCAAAATTCCAGACCGCTACCGGTGCTAGGATCCAGGTCGGGATAAGGCTTCCGGGACCCGTAGCAAGCCTAACATTCATCCTGTAAACCTGTTTAATCCCATACATGATCAACACATACATAAAAATTTTGAACTTTTCCTTACATTCATTCATTCTTTCATTCATTCACCAAACTCAACCTGTGCGTGCACCATACATAATCATAATCATAAACATTAACCCCTCTTTGGAGTCTCATCAATGCCCCAATGGGGTGACATAACATAAATTGAGTTTGGTTACATAAGCATCATTAAAATCATGTACTCAAAGGGATTAACAACATACTAGGGTCAAGCACAACTATAAACCTCAATAGACATCATTACATTATATTTTTACACTATACTTTTACATTACATCACATTCATGTCCACATCTAGCTATTACATACAACATAACTCTACTCCTGCGGACCTCCTGGTCTACTCTGTACCTGCAAGTCTAGGGGTTAAGGGAGAGGGGTGAGCTATAAAGCCCAGTGAGCAGAATAATTAAACATTCAATTTAAATTTCATGCTTTCATGAAATGCAGCACATCACAAACAATTCACATCAAGGATGAACTTATCACCATTTAACCCTCCATACAGTCTAACCATGCCAAGGGCGTAGTGCAGGCACGCCTGGACTTCCATAGCATAACATACATATCCAATAGTGCCGGGGGCGTAGTGCAGGCTCACCCGGTCTTTCTCTTACATAGTGCCAGGGGCGTAGTGCAGGCACGCCTGGACTTCCATATCATAACATCATGTCATAACGTGTGAGGGCTAATGGATCATTCAACATTCATCCACATCAACAACATAATATGCAATGCAACATATTTGTGAATTCTAATGCAAGCACCCTAGTATATCTCATAGCATTCATGATGCGTGTATCATGCTCAGAATTTATTTATTTACTTTGAAATAGAATAAGGTATTCCACTCACCTCTGGCTGAAGCTCTAACAGACTCAGAAGCAGCTGAACTCACTGCTGGGGTCCTCGGTTCCTCGGGTCCGAACCTACACAGGTGGACTCAAATGAGGGACCTAACATACATAAACATGACTCTAAAATACTCCCCAAAAACCCGCTAAAACACCTTAAAACAATCACATAAATCATGCAAAGGAGGGCTGAACAGGGCACTTTCGGCAACAGGTTCGGCGGCGAAAGTCCCTCCAGAGCCGAAAGTCATGCAGGTTCGGCGGCACCTTCGGCGGCCGAAAGTGCCCTCCAGAGACGAAAGTCCATTTTCGGGGGCAGGCTTCGGCAGCCGAAAGGCTTGCCTCACAGACAGGTTCGGCGGCCGAAAGTTCTTTCAGCTGCCGAACCTGGTTTCTCCCAAAAGGGCAGAAACTCAGCTTTTCAATGCACACTTTCCTCCCAAACCCTCCAATCAAGCATCCAACTCTCTGAAATCATGCATAGACACTAGCATCAACACATAGGGGTCTCAAACCATCCTAAACCCCAACTCAAACACATCAAACATGCATATCCAACACACATTGTCCATATATTCACATAAAACCTAACAAAGTTCAACTAACCTAAACATGCATTTCTACCCCATAGATCAACTTAAAACTTGTTTAAAACATACAAGGAGCTCAAGATCGGCTCTTACCTTTTGAAGATCGAGAGAGAGAGACGACCTAAACTTGGAAACCAAAGGAAAAGGGCTCCTGAGTCTTCCAAGCCTCAAAACTTGCTCTTTGCTCAAAAATCTTCAAAACAAGGTAAAAACTCATGAAAATCATGAAAGATTTGAAGAAAAAGACTCAAAATCGGTGAGGGACGGCGGAGAACTCACCTTGGCCGAAAATGGGGAGAAAAGCTCGCCCATTCGGACAAGGGGACCCTTTTATAGGTGGCTGGCAAGGCCACTTTCGGGGGCCTAACGTGCCTCCGCATACATGCCATGTTCGGCGGCCGAACATAAGGTTCGGCGGCCGAACCTGGTCTTCCCTCACTTATGCCTTCGGGGGCCTAAAGCACTCCCGAAGTGCATGCATGTTCGGCGGCCGAACCTGAGTCTTCCTTTCAAGACTATTTTCATTCAAAACTTAGTTTCTTTCTTGTTTAAACCCATGAAATACATTAAAACATTTTATAAAAACATGATTTTACCCTTCTAGAGGTTTTCGACATCCGAGATTCCACCGGACGGTAGGAGTTCCGATGCCGGAGTCTAGCTGGGTATTACATTCTTCCCCCCTTAAGAACATTTGTGCCCGAATGTTCACAAAACAAACATAGCATGGCATAAAACATAAACATTCATACAAAGCACATAAAAACTCACCTTAGAAGAAATGAGTATATTGTCGGAGCATAGACTCCCGTGTCTCCCAGGTACACTATTCGATGTTGTGGTGATTCCAAAGGACTTTCACCATCGGGATTTCCTTGTTCCTTAGCTTTCTAATCTGGGTGTCTAGAATCCGTACTGGCTGTTCAACATAGGTGAGATCCTTTTGGATCTCCACATCAGGCTCACTAAGAACCTTGCCCGGATCTGACACGAATTTCCTCAACATAGAAACATGGAAAATCGGATTGATTCTCTCCATCGAAGCAGGCAAGTCCAGCTTGTACGATACATTCCCAATCTTTTGCAAGACTTCGAAGGGTCCGATGTACCGTGGAGCTAGCTTACCTTTCTTCCCAAACCGAATCACCCCTTTCATTGGAGACACCCTGAGCAATACCA